>NC_133651.1:141271691-141567976 GCF_009905375.1 Apium graveolens | reverse complement strand
AATATACATATAGAGAACTCAATATATCGATAAGTCATTATACTTATCGATATGTCACTTCTATAGAACAAAAGGAGATCGCGATATACTATCTCAATTCAGAATATAGACAAGTTCAAAATTCAAGTTTATCAGGTAAACAACTGTAATAACTCGAATTTTTGAGACCTTGTAAACGTTTAATGAATAGTAACCTGACAGACGGGAAAAACTTTGAGCCCGCACTATGTTGCATGGAAAATGAGTTCGGAATTGATATTACGACTATGACGTTACCAAATGAATGTATGTAAAACGCTATAGTTTTCGAAGAAAACGAATTTGAAAAATGACCGATTTACGACTTATCGAGGATTACGGAATCACAATAATTAAGAGATTAAAATCCTACGTATTTATATTCAAGTAGTAGGATAATAAAAATATAAGGATAAATAGAAAGGAATTACATCGCGAACCATTTACGAGTAAGTATTACGAAGAACGGTTTAAGTAACGAGCGAACGGTAAACGATTAAATAAACGTAACGCACTAACCTAATCATGGTAAGGAAGTAACCATGGTTACTTCATCAAATAGTGAGCTAACCATAGGATGAAACAAGCTAGCTAGCAAATAGTGTGCTAAGGAAGCAACCTTGTAGTTTAGCTTGTAAGCTAGCAAGCTACAAAGATTTGTCCCCAAGATTTGCTACAAAGAATAACCTAGAAGCTATACTAGGAAGAATAAAATCAAGTGCAAGATATCACCTCACCTTCCTAAAGCAAACCTATCAAAGCATCCAAGAGAAGCAACCAAGAGGGTATAAATACCCCCCTGGATGCTCCATTCGGGCCCTAATGCAAAAAGGGGAAGAAATCAAATTCAAATCTCCAAGTTCTAGCTCTTGAAAATCACCAAAATTATCTCAAGCCTCCTAGCAACTAAACTAAGGTAATAAATTCTTTCATCTCTTTTTATCAAGGTTGATGGGTGGAATAAATTCAAGAAACGCACTAGTGAATAGTGTAAATAGTAACCTCTCTTTGGTTTCTTGATTTCAATGGTGTTAGGTTCTAAAAATCAACCAAGAACTTCCAAGCCTCCACCATCCTCAAGAACAACATCTTAAGATTTCAAGAAAGGTAAAAAATCTTTGGGCCCAACTTTATTTAAGATTCATTTTAAGATCCATTTAGTATGTGGTAGTAAACCTAGTGTTAATGGGTGTTATTGATGAAAATCTTGATATTTAAGTTAAGTAGATTTAAGGTTGGTTGTTGTTGCCTCAAGAACATGATGTTCTTGAGAGGAGTTATGTGTTGATTATATATATGATGATTGTTGGTTGTTGTTGTAACACCCCCAGATCCGGGGTCGGGGATCCGGGTTGTCACGGTCTTTCTTTCCACAATATCACTTCACTTAATTAATAATAAATAACCTCATGCTGTGACCCCACACTAACACACACCACAACCCGTTATAGTCTCAGAGATGAATTGAAATAAGTACAAGTCTTTGAATCCACAATTTAAAATTATTACAACCCAAAATGATTACTTGATAATTTACAGTTAATTGCCATTATCTGCCACAAGTTATAATTATACATAATTTGATTCTCAAAAGTAGATGGTCTGAACTACAATGGATCTACCTCTGCAGCTATAGCAGCCACAACATCATCGGGAAGACGCGGGGCGCTTCCCACGCGCTTGCGCTGGGTCTGCTGGAGTCTGGCCATCTCTCCTAACTGTTGTTGTGTGATGAAGAAATAAAGCAAGAGTGAGCTTACAGCTCGCAAGATAATACATAGTGATAACAATAATAAAGTATCTAAATGGATACTCACTAGAATCTTTATCGTGTGTGAAGATAATTACTTACTAGATATAATGTAAAACAAGGAATGAAGTTACCAATACTTCACCACACTAATATCATTTATAAGCTACTTGAACTACCACCGTTCAAAGTATTATAAGTTTTAAGAAAAACATCCCATATATGAGACCACAAGTTAAGACTTGAATAGATTCAATCTTTGAAATATTATTGAATGAAAAGTTATGAGTACTTTATTTAGTCCCGATATATATATATCCACATATATATATCTCATAAAACATTTCCTGGAACCTCTGTTATGTAAAGTATGAACAGAGTTTGCAATATCCAATGAATTTGGAAGGAAAAGAAAACCTTTGGCATAAACCAGATATCTTGCTGATCAGGCAAAGATACCCATTAGTAACCTTTTCTACTAGTAGATGGACGAATTCCCACTGGTCATCACCCTGGTCATAATTAGGACCTTATGATGGACTGCCACTCAGCCAACTTATGCATTTGATGGACTCCCACTGAGCCACTTACACTATCATGGACGCCCACTGAGCCCATGTTGCTTATGCCGACCTCAATAGATGGACTTACTTCCCGAACGTTGGTAAGTAATCAATTCATTTACCAAAACTGCAACCTTGTTGCGAATATAAATACACCACAGAGCCGGATCCCTCAGGTTTTAAGCGAGTATTTAAATCCCCTTAAAAGGAAGATCTTAAATTATAAAATTGAGTTTTGGGATCCGCTCTAACTTTTAAAAAGCACTTTTGAAGACTCGAAAACACTTTATAGAGTGTTTGGAGTAAAGCTGATTTAATGAAGTAAATCAGTCCCCAGAATATTTAGAAAATGACTGAATATTATTATTTAAATAATATTCCCATAAGAATAATCTTTATAAAAATAATTGAAGTAGAAGTATTGAAATTTATACTTGAAACGAGTATTAAATAACCAAAGATATACTTATATAAAGTATTATCTTTATTTGAATAATCGAAAATAAGTTTGATTATTACACCTTATTCTTTAATAAAATAAAGAATAATTTCAGCAAATAATCGGAGTCATAGATCCTCAAATGAATATTCAAAATATTCATTAAATAATATAAACTGAGTCATAAGCCCTCGAATGAATATTCAAATAATATTCAATAAATAATATAAAAGAGTCATAAGTCCTCGAATGAATATTCAAATAATATTCATTAAATAATATAAAAGAGTCATAAGTCCTCGAATGAATATTCAAATAATATTCATTAATATAAAGGAGTCATACGCCTTCGAATAATATTCGAAATAATATTCAATAATAAAATAAAGTTAAAGTTATCGAATAAACCTTATTCGATTAATAGTTTGGAAAAACTATAACCATATATATATAAATATATATATTATATCCATACCATATATATACAAAATCTACTCGGGATCCTCGACTCCCGGTTTAGAAAATATTTCCACCTTTGGCTCCTATACTAAGGGTATATGCAAGATACCGCTATTCCTCTAGCATAGGTATTATCAACTGAACCAACAGATTATATGAAAGAATACGAAACAGGCATGCATATATATATACCATAGTAGCATGCTTCAATATATTGCAACATTTGCTAATTAACCAACATGCATCTATCAAAGATAAGCAATACATATATCTCCATCACAACAACAGTTATAACGGGTAGAAAACTTGCCTGAGCGACTTGGGGGTGAGAAAGGCTCGGGACGATTCTGATAACCTATAAACAACAAGTAAGTTGGAATTAAACCAAAATAACTTGTAAACCTATACTTTAACTACTTAGACTCTAACGCTTGTTTTGCGTCACCGATTCGCTTAAGTCATCGGTACCCTCGGCTCCACCATTTTTAATAATTTAACCTTTACGAGTTTAAAGCGATTCCTTCGCGAATGTCTTACCAACTGCCTAACACACTTACCATAAATGTTTCATACATTAATTAACCCTTTTTGGTCTTTACCTATGTTTCAAAGTAAGGCGAGGGAAAAAGTTTCGTTCGCGAAACGCCGTTACTTGAAACGGTCGTTTCTCCTAAACCGTGCATCGGAATCGAACGAACTACATATCAAAACGAAGCTCGAACATGAGCTATCTAAACATGGCAGTGGTCATAATCTAGCAGGGGGTTCTCGGGTCCTAATGCTATGCACAAAAACAGTCCAAAGAAAACGGACGTTACGACGGCTATGTTTACCGCGATTCCCAATTTTAACCATTCAAAACCAACCACAAACCAACCTCAAATCCAACATACAAACCAACATCCATCCTCAATCACATCATAACAACCCCAACCAATTCAATTTAATCATTCATACTTATGCCTTAAACTTAACTTTAATCATACTTAAGTTCCTTTAAATCAAAACCACAACAATTACCATTCCATTTCACTACCATTCCAAATCCCAAACTCTAAATCATAACAACAAGCTACAATATCAACCCCACTAATCAAAATCATCTTATAATATAGGAATCTAGGGTTTGGAGATGGTATACCTTCCTTGAAGTGGTGGGTGGAGCTAGGAAGCCTTAAGAAGCTTTGAGAAGTCTTAAGAATGCTTGGATCTTCAAGAAAACAAGAAAAGTTCAAGTTAAAAACTTGAAACACTATTCATTGTCTTCTTCTTTGATTAAATGAAGAAGATTGAGAAGGAATTAATGGCTTAAACTCATGATATAGTCCTAACTAAGCATGAAGATGATTAGGAATTATCTTACCAATTTAGGAAGCTTGGATCTTGAGTTTTGAAATTCTTGCCTTTAAAAAAACAAGAAAGCCGAGAGCAATGAAGAACTAAGGCCTTGGTTGCTTTTGATTTTTGATGGAAATGATTTTTACTTGGCTTGGTTGACTTGTTTTGTATTGATTTAGTCAATTACTTTCTTGCCCTTGAAATTGTGTGGTTACAAAGCTACCACACCTCCTTCCTTCCCATGTCATGCTTATGTCATCCTCATGATGTCATCCTCCCTTCCTTGTCCTCTTTCTATTGGTTGGATGACATCCTTTCCCCCTAATCCCTTTGATTAACTTCCTAATCGTTTGCCTAATGACCGCTGATCTGTTATACGGTTTCGCTTAACTTTCGTTCTCGTTTATCGTTTGAAGGATCATACCCGGGATCTTATTACTTAGGTTCCCTTAACCTTTCTCAATACATTATATTCCTTTTTATGATCCTCTATTATAATCCTTTAATTTAAATCCTTTTTATCCTGTTACCTTATACTCAATTCTCTCCGTATCTTGTGGATTTCCGGGAAAAACCAAAGTGTTCGGAATTGGATTCTGACGATCTTTACATACACTTATATACTTCATAGAGTACTAATAATATCCCAGAATATCCATAACAGAACCCCTACATAGTGTGGCATGAAAAGTTTTCTCATTCAGCTAAAACACTATTCACAAGGGTTACAAAAAGTTGAAAATTTTGGGGTTATTACAGTCTCCCCTCCTTAAAAGGATTCCGTCCCGGAATCAAACAGAAAACAAATGGGGGTACTTTTCTAGCATTGTGCTCTCTAGTTCCCAAGTTGATTCTTCCACATTATGATTCTGCCATAGTACTCTGACTAACTTGATCACTTTGTTCCGAAGCACCTGCTCCTTCTTATCCATAATCCTTACTGGCTTCTCCACGTAAGTTAGATCTGGCTGCATATCCACCTGCTCGTACTCCACTATGTGCCTGGCATCCCGATGATACCTCCTTAGCATTGACACATGGAACACATTATGAACTTGTTGCAAATTAGGGGGTAGGGCTAGCTCGTAAGCTAACTTTCCAATCCGTCTTAATATCTCAAAAGGTCCAATGTATCTTGGGCTTAGTTTTCCTTTCTTTCCGAACCTCATTAATCCCTTCCAAGGGGATACTTTCAAGCAGTACTAAGTCCCCTACTTCATATTCCTTGTCCTTTCGGGCTAGGTCTGCATATTTCTTTTGTCTGTCTTGGGCTGCTACAAGTCGCCCTCTGATAAGATCCACTATATCTTTGGTCCTTTGGACCACTTCGGGTCCGAGCATCTTCCGCTCTCCTACTTCATCCCAGTATAAGGGAGATCGACACCTTCTTCCGTACAGGGCCTCATAAGGCGGCATTCCGATGCTAGCATGAAAGCTATTGTTATAAGAAAACTCGATCAACGGCAAGTGATCATCCCAACTTCCTTTAAGGTCTATTGCACAGACTCTCAACATATCCTCTAGTGTCTGGATGGTCCTTTCACTCTGTCCATCCGTTTGGGGATGGTACGCGGTACTCATATTTAACTTGGTCCCCGCACATTCCTGAAAGCTCCTCCAAAATCTGGCAGTTAAACCTAGGGTCTCGGTCTGAGACAATGGACGCTGGGACTCCATGTCGTGTCACTATTTCCTTAAGGTAAATGTCCACCAGTCTATCGACTGTGTATCTCTCATTAATAGGAATGAAATGAGCTGACTTTGTCAGTCGGTCTATAATTACCCAAATGGCGTCGTGATTGGCTTTCGTCCTGGCAAGCCTACAACAAAATCCATCGCTATCTGTTCCCATTTCCATTCGGGAATCTCCACGGGTCGCAAAAGTCCACTGGGTCTCTGGTGCTCTAGCCTTTACTCTTTGGCAAGTCAAACACTTGTTCACCCATTCTGCTACGTCCCTCTTCATGTTGGGCCACCAGTAATATTCCTTTCAAATCCCTATACATCTTGGTACTTCCTGGGTGAATGGAATACCTTGAACTATGGCTTTCATCCAAAATCTCATCTTTAAGTTCTTGAACATTCGGAACCCAAATTCGGTAGGAGTACCTCATTATCCCCTTATCATCTTTTTCAGTATGGATCTCCTCTCCAGTCATTGACTCTCTGCCTTCATTCATTATTTTCTCCTGGCACAATCTGATCTTTTCCAATAACTCGGGCTGTATTGAGATCTCAAAAAGCTTTTCAGTTCCGGTTCCGGTTACCTTTACTTCTATTTCCATTCTCTCAAAATCCCTTATCAATTCTTCCGAAGTCGTTATCATTCTGAGTCTTTCCTTTCTACTAAGGGCATCAGCCACCACATTGGCTTTCCCTGGATGATAGAGAATCTCACAATCATAGTCCTTGATTAGTTCTAACCATCTCCTCTGGCGCATGTTGAGCTCTTTCTGCGTAAATATGTACTTGAGGCTCTTATGGTCTGTGAAAATCTCGCACTTCTCTCCATACAAGTAGTGCCTCCAAATTTTTAAAGCAAATACTATTGCCGCGAGCTCAAGGTCATGAGTAGGATATCTAACCTCGTATTCCTTCAATTGTCTCGACGCATACGCAATAACTCTACCGTGCTGCATAAGCACACATCCTAATCCTTTGTGCGACGCGTCACTATATATCACAAAATCTCCTTTTCCGTCCGGCAATGCCATACCGGAGCCGTTATCAACCTTTTCTTTAGTTCCTGAAAACTGTTCTCGCATTTCTCCGTCCATTCAAACTTCTCTGTCTTACGAGTAAGTCGTGTCAAAGGGGCTGCGATCTTCGCAAAGTCCTGTACAAATCTACGATAGTAGCCGGCCAATCCTATGAAACTCCTTACCTCTGTGGGTGTGGTTGGCCTTTCCCAATTTGAGACCGCCTCTATCTTGGAGGGGTCGACCAATACTCCTTCTTTATTGATCACATGTCCTAAAAACTGTACTTCATTCCGCCAGAATTCACACTTCGAGAATTTGGCATATAACTGCTCCTCTCTGAGTATTCCTAGAGCTATCCTTAAATGCTCTGCATGTTCTGCCTCAGTCCTTGAGTAGATCAAAATATCATCGATAAAAACTATCACACACCTGTCCAAGTACTTCTTAAATACTCTATTCATTAAATCCATGAAAGCCGCTGGGGCGTTGGTTAATCCAAAGGACATTACCAAGAACTCATAATGCCCATACCTGGTACGGAACGCTGTCTTGGAAATATCTTCGGGTTTAATCTTTAGTTGGTGATATCCAGTTCTCAGGTCAATCTTGGAAAAATAAACAGCATCCTTTAGCTGGTCGAACAGATCGTCTATTCTAGGCAATGGGTACCTGTTCTTTATGGTTAGCTTGTTCAACTCTCGATAGTCTATGCACAACCTCATGCTCCCATCTTTCTTCTTAACAAATAAAACTGGTGCTCCCCACGGAGACACACTGGGTCTTATCATACCCTTATCCAAGAGTTCCTGCAATTGGATAGCTAATTCCTTCATTTCTAACGGGGCTAACCGGTAAGGTGCTTTTGAAACTGGCGCCGTCCCTGGGGCCAACTCAATAGCGAATTCAATCACTCTATCGGGTGGTAATCCCGGAAGGTCTTGTGGGAATACATCTTCAAATTCGTTGACTACTGGAATATCTTGTAAGTTGGGCACCTCCTTCTGCGTGTCCACCACATAGGCTAGGTAAGCCTCACTTCCTTTTCGTAGCATCCTTTTGGCCTGGGCCATAGTCAAAAATTTCTGCGTCTGCCTCTTTCCTCTAAATATAACTTCTTTCTTCCCGGGGATATTTAACTTAACTTTCTTCCCTTTACAGTCTATCTGAGCATCGTTGCTAGATAGCCAGTCCATTCCCAAAATCACATCAAACTCCCCTAATTTAAAAGGAATCAGATCAACACTGAAAGATTGCTCCCCTATGCCTATCTCACAGGCGGGGTGAATCTGGTTAACATGAATAATTTCATGATTGGCTATTTCTACTTGTAAGGGTTCTATCAAGGGTTCAGCCTTAAGTCTTAACTTACGCGCAAGGTCCGTTGATATAAAAGATTTAGTTGCTCCCGAATCAAATAAAACATTTGCACTGACTGAATTTAGAGAAAGGGTACCTGCTATCACATCTGAATCTTTCATAGCATCCTGGACTGTCATGTTGAAAGTCCTCGCAGTAGGTGGCTTATTAGAAGCAGCCCTGCTTGCTCCCGAAGCTGCTGGTTTGTTCATTGGGCATTCCTTCTTCCAATGACCCGGGCGTCCACACCGATGACAATTGGTGGTTGGAACGACGGCAGGGATTGATGACGGGCACTTAGTTGAATAGTGGCCTTCCCGACCGCACTTAAAACAGGTTACTGGCCTTCCTTTACACTCCCCAGTGTGATTCCTTCCACATATGTTACATGCTGGCAATGGGGGTCGAGACTGGTTGGAATAGGACATTCTTGACTTCTGGCCGCCCTGGCTCACACTCACACTCATTGGCCGCTTAAACCCAGTGTTCCTTCCTGGTAGGGACACTGCTCCTCGATTAAATCTAGTTGGGAAGCTCCTTCCTGCGGAACCTCCACCCATGCTCATACTTTTCCTCTTTATTCCTTTCTCCTCTCTTTCCTTCTGCATCTGTTCACTTCCAACTTCTACAATCGTTGCCTTTTGCACCAGAGTGGCATAGTCCGTAAGCTCAAGGATTGCCACCCTATTCTGAATCCACGGTTTCAGTCCCTGCTGAAACCTCCTAGCTTTCTTTTCCTCGGTGCTCACAAACTCCGGCACAAACCTTGATAACTCAGTAAATTTCGCCTCGTACTCTGCTACAGATAAGTTATTCTGCTTTAGCTCCAAGAACTTGAGCTCCATCTGGCTTTCCATAAACCTCGGGAAATACTTTCCCAGAAACAACTGACTAAATCTCTCCCAGGTTATAATAGCATCTGTCTTCATGTTTTTCTTGGCCTCCCACCAGTAGTTAGCTTCTCCTTTCAGAAGGTAGGTAGCAAATACAGTCTTCTGTGCCTCCTCGGTACTCAAAATCTCAAAAGATTTCTCCATTTCCTTTAACCATGCCCTTGCCTCAACTGGGTCGGCTGATCCGTGGAACTCAGGGGGCTTAAGGGACTTAAAAGCCCTGAAAGAGTTTGCCACAGCATTGTTACTTCCTTGAGGGGGTGGGTTGGGTTGACGTTCCAAATTCTGTCTTAGGAGTTGCATGAACTGGCTCATGGGATCCATGCCTGGGTTTGGTACTGGTTGCTCAACCTCGGTTTCTCCTTCTTCAGCCTCTATCTCAAATCCCTCAACATCATATGTTTTCTCTTCCTTTTCATACAGGGAGTCATCCTGTTCCACATAATCCTCATCTTCCTCTTCACTGTGTTCTTGGTTTCTATTGTCCTGATTATGGCTTCCCTGGTCCTCAGACCCAGGGTTCGCCCTAGTTCCAATCTTTCTTGGCGGCATGATTCTGATAATAATAAAAACAATTATTGGGAAAATTCAACGTTAGGTCACAATCATATACATCATTGTGCCTTGCACGGCTCTTATAATGGGGAGAACGTATATCGCAATTCTATTATTTTAAGAAAGTTCTAATACGAAGTGCAGTAATAATAATGATAAAACAGTGATCACGTCACTATGGAACTGAACCGAAAGGAAACAAATATATACATAATGCGAGAATACATAGTTTGATCTGGTCAAAAGTACAACAGTGCTACAGTCATCTATCCCAAAAGTGATACACAAGAGTCTATCTGTCTAGTCAGAAAAAGGGATGCTATATACAAGTCAACTATCCCGGAAAATTGGCTCTTACTAAGGCCTCGGCTAACTAGACAACTAGACTATTCCATCATCAATCCTGAATCACACACCGGAGCGGGTCAGCTCCCAAACCCTTTCCATCGCACGACGGAAGATATAGTCGGCCTGCCGCCTGGAGATCCTACCATGCCTGTCCCCCTGGAGAGATCTGAGTCTCGCTCGGGACGTGAGCTCTATCCCCGTAAGCTCCCTCCTCAAGGATCGGGGTATAGAAGCCCTGGTCTCATAAGCTCGGGTACGCCTACCCGCCCTCTCTGCATCCAACTCCCTCCTGGCCTCATCTAATCGGCCCTCGGCAACAGCCACTCGGGTCCTCAATACATCCTGAACATATCCATGAGCTAACGAAGACTACCTGTGGGCAGGGTCAAGAGGTGGTGAATCCGGGGCCGCTGAGGGTGCCTCCTCGGTCTGCCTAGGCTCGAAAGTATGGGTCTCTGAGCTGTCATCATCAGGAATCCAAGATAGTGGTGGAGGGGTAGGGGCTCTGACCACCGGAAGTGTGGGTAAAGGGATACCAGCATACACTACCATAGATCCAACACGCTCCTCAGCTACTGGGACCTCATCCGGGTCCTCCTCATCTGGAATAGCAATAACCTCTGTCTCTGACTCCTCTGAGGGGTCCTCCTCATCTGAAACAGCAATGACCTCCGTCTCAGGCTCCTCTGGGGGGTCCTCCTCATCCTCCTCCATCTCAGGCTCCTCCTGATCCTCAACATCTAGCAATGCCTCATCATGCTCACGCTCGAACATCTCAGGGTCCTCTATCTCAGGCGCCTACACATTAAACGAGCTAAGTTACTATCATGATACTTATAAGGGTTCCCATAAGGGTTTTAACTGTCAGCACTACTTTAAGTAGTCCGACCATGAACTTGGCAAGAGTTCTTATTATCTTTGTGAGTTTGTTATTATATCGTCGCATCATCTCTGAGGTTTATAACGCTTAGCTCTGATACCATTTCTGTAACACCCCCAGATCCGGGGTCGGGGATCCGGGTTGTCACGGTCTTTCTTTCCACAATATCACTTCACTTAATTAATAATAAATAACCTCATGCTGTGACCCCACACTAACACACACCACAACCCGTTATAGTCTCAGAGATGAAATTGAAATAAGTACAAGTCTTTGAATCCATAATTTAAAATTATTACAACCCAAAATGATTACTTGATAATTTACAGTTAATTGCCATTATCTGCCACAAGTTATAATTATACATAATTTGATTCTCAAAAGTAGATGGTCTGAACTACAATGGATCTACCTCTGCAGCTATAGCAGCCACAACATCATCGGGAAGACGCGGGGCGCTTCCCACGCGCTTGCGCTGGGTCTGCTGGAGTCTGGCCATCTCTCCTAACTGTTGTTGTATGATGAAGAAATAAAGCAAGAGTGAGCCTTACAGCTCGCAAGATAATACATAGTGATAACAATAATATAAGTATCTAAATGGATACTCACTAGAATCTTTATCGTGTGTAAGATAATTACTTACTAGATATAATGTAAAAACAAGGAATGAAGTTACCAATACTTCACCACACTTATATCATTTATAAAGCTACTTGAACTACCACCGTTCAAAGTATTATAAGTTTTAAGAAAAACATCCCATAGATGAGACCACAAGTTAAGACTTGAATAGATTCAATCTTTGAAATATTATTGAATGAAAAAGTTATGAGATACTTTATTTAGTCCCGATATATATATCCACATATATATATCTCTAAAACATTTCCTGGAACCTCTGTTATGTAAAGTATGAACAGAGTTGCAATATCCAATAAATTTGGAAGGAAAAGAAACCTTTGGCATAAACCAGATATCTTGCTGATCAGGCAAAGATACCCATTAGTAACCTTTTCTACTAGTAGATGGACGAATTCCCCACTGGTCATCACCCTGGTCATAATTAGGACCTTATGCTGGACTGCCACTCAGCCACTTATGCATTTGATGGACTCCCACTGAGCCACTTACACTATCATGGACGCCCACTGAGCCCATGTTGCTTATGCCGACTCAATAGATGGACTTACTTCCCGAACGTTGGGTAAGTAATCAATTCATTTACCAAAACTGCAACCTTGTTGCGAATATAAAATACACCACAGAGCCGGATCCCTCAGGTTTTAAGCGAGTATTTAAATCCCCTTAAAAGGAAGATCTTAAATATAAAATTGAGTTTTGGGATCCGCTCTAACTTTTAAAAATCACTTTGAAGACTCGAAAACACTTTATAGAGTGTTTGGAGTAAAGCTGATTTAATGAAGTAAATCAGTCCCCAGAATATTTAGAAAATGACTGAATATTATTATTTAAATAATATTCCCATAAGAATAATCTTTATAAAAATAATTGAAGTAGAAGTATTAAAACTTATACTTGAAACGAGTATTAAATAACCAAAGATATACTTATATTAAAAGTATTATCTTTATTTGAATAATCGAAAATAAGTTTGATTATTAACACCTTATTCTTTAATAAAATAAAGAATATATCTCAGCAAATAATCGGAGTCATAGATCCTCAAATGAATATTCAAATAATATTCATTAAATAATATAAACTGAGTCTTAAGCCCTCGAATGAATATTCAAATAATATTCAATAAATAATATAAAGGAGTCATAAGCCCTCGAATGAATATTCATATAATATTCAAATAATAGAATAAAAGGAGTCATAAGCCTTCGAATAATATTCGAAATAATATTCAATAAATAATATAAAAGAGTCATAAGTCCTCGAATGAATATTCAAAATAATATTCAATAATAAAATAAAGTTAAAGTTATCGAATAAACCTTATTCGATTAATAGTTTGGAAAAACTATAACCATATATATATATATAAATATATATATATATATCCATATCCATATATATACAAAATCTACTCGGGATCCTCGACTCCCGGTTTTAGAAAATATTTTCACCTTTGGGTCCCTATACTAAGGGTATATGCAAGATACCGCTATCCTCTAGCATAGGTATTATCAACTGAACCAACAGATATATATGGAAAGAATACGAAACAGGCATGCATATATATATACCATAGTAGCATGCTTCAATATATTGCAACATTTGCTAATTAACCAACATGCATCTATCAAAAGATAATGCAAATACATATATTCATCACAACAACAGTTATAACGGGTAGAAAACTTGCCTGAGCGACTTGGGGGTGAGAAAGGCTCGGGACGATTCTGATAACCTATAAACAACAAGTAAGTTGGAATTAAACCAAAATCACTTGTAAACCTATACTTTAACTAACTTAGACTCTAACGCTTGTTTTGCGCTCACCGATTCGCTTAAGTCACTCGGGTACCCTCGGCTCCACCATTTTTAATAATTTAACCTTTACGAGTTTTAAAGCGATTCCTTCGCGAATGTCTTACCAACTGCCTAACACACTTACCATAAATGTTTCATACATTAATTAACCCTTTTTGGTCTTTAACCTATGTTTCAAAGTAAGGCGAGGGAAAAAGTTTCGTTCGCGAAACGCCGTTACTTGAAACGGTCGTTTCTCCTAAACCGTGCATCGGAATCGAACGAACTACATATCAAAACGAAGCTCGTAACATGAGCTATCTAAACATGGCAGTGGTCATAATCTAGCAGGGGGTTCTCGGGTCCTAATGCTATGCACAAAAACAGTCCAAAGAAAATCGGACGTTACGACGGCTATGTTTACGCGATTTCCCAATTTTTAACCATTCAAAACCAACCACAAACCAACCTCAAATCCAACATACAACCAACATCCATCCTCATCACATCATAACAACCCCAACCAATTCAATTTAATCATTCATACTTATGCCTAAACTTAACTTTAATCATACTTAAGTTCCTTTAAATCAAAACCACAACAATTACCATTCCATTTCACTACCATTCCAAATCCCAAACTCTAAATCATAACAACAAGCTACAATATCAACCCACTAATCAAAATCATCTTATAATATATAGGAATCTAGGGTTTGGAGATGGTATACCTTCCTTGAAGTGGTGGGTGGAGCTAGGAAGCCTTAAGAAGCTTTGAGAAGTCTTAAGAATGCTTGGATCTTCAAGAAAACAAGAAAAAGTTCAAGTTAAAAACTTGAAAACACTATTCATTGTCTTCTTCTTTGATTAAATGAAGAAGATTGAGAAGGAATTAATGGCTTAAACTCATGATATAGTCCTAACTAAGCATGAAGATGATTAGGGAATTATCTTACCAATTTAGGAAGCTTGGATCTTGAGTTTTGAAATTCTTGCCTTTAAAAAAACAAGAAAGCCGAGAGCAATGAAGAACTAAGGCCTTGGTTGCTTTTGATTTTTGATGGAAATGATTTTTACTTGGCTTGGTTGACTTGTTTTGTATTTGATTTAGTCAATTACTTTCTTGCCCTTGAAATTGTGTGGTTACAAAGCTACCACACCTCCTTCCTTCCCATGTCATGCTTATGTCATCCTCATGATGTCATCCTCCCTTCCTTGTCCTCTTTCTATTGGTTGGATGACATCTTTCCCCCTAATCCCTTTGATTAACTTCCTAATCGTTTGCCTAATGACCGCTGATCTGTTATACGGTTCGCTTAACTTTCGTTCTCGTTTATCGTTTGAAGGATCATACCCGGGATCTTATTACTTAGGTTCCCTTAACCTTTCTCAATACATTATATTCCTTTTTATGATCCTCTATTATAATCCTTTAATTTAAATCCTTTTTATCCTGTTACCTTATACTCAATTCTCTCCGTATCTTGTGGATTTCCGGGAAAAACCAAAGTGTTCGAATTGGATTCTGACGATCTTTACATACACTTATATACTTCATAGAGTACTAATAATATCCCAGAATATCCATAACAGAACCCCTACATAGTGTGGCATGAAAAGTTTTCTCATTCAGCTAAAACACTATTCACAAGGGTTACAAAAAGTTGAAAATTTTGGGGTTATTACAGTCTCCCCTCCTTAAAAGGATTCCGTCCCGGAATCAAACAGAAAACAAATGGGGGTACTTTTCTAGCATTGTGCTCTCTAGTTCCCAAGTTGATTCTTCCACATTATGATTCTGCCATAGTACTCTGACTAACTTGATCACTTTGTTCCGAAGCACCTGCTCCTTCTTATCCATAATCCTTACTGGCTTCTCCACGTAAGTTAGATCTGGCTGCATATCCACCTGCTCGTACTCCACTATGTGCCTGGCATCCCGATGATACCTCCTTAGCATTGACACATGGAACACATTATGAACTTGTTGCAAATTAGGGGGTAGGGCTAGCTCGTAAGCTAACTTTCCAATCCGTCTTAATATCTCAAAAGGTCCAATGTATCTTGGGCTTAGTTTTCCTTTCTTTCCGAACCTCATTAATCCCTTCCAAGGGGATACTTTCAGCACTAAGTCCCCTACTTCATATTCCTTGTCCTTTCGGGCTAGGTCTGCATATTTCTTTTGTCTGTCTTGGGCTGCTACAAGTCGCCCTCTGATAAGATCCACTATATCTTTGGTCCTTTGGACCACTTCGGGTCCGAGCATCTTCCGCTCTCCTACTTCATCCCAGTATAAGGGAGATCGACACCTTCTTCCGTACAGGGCCTCATAAGGCGGCATTCCGATGCTAGCATGAAAGCTATTGTTATAAGAAAACTCGATCAACGGCAAGTGATCATCCCAACTTCCTTTAAGGTCTATTGCACAGACTCTCAACATATCCTCTAGTGTCTGGATGGTCCTTTCACTCTGTCCATCCGTTTGGGGATGGTACGCGGTACTCATATTTAACTTGGTCCCCGCACATTCCTGAAAGCTCCTCCAAAATCTGGAGTTAAACCTAGGGTCTCGGTCTGAGACAATGGACGCTGGGACTCCATGTCGTGTCACTATTTCCTTAAGGTAAATGTCCACCAGTCTATCGACTGTGTATCTCTCATTAATAGGAATGAAATGAGCTGACTTTGTCAGTCGGTCTATAATTACCCAAATGGCGTCGTGATTGGCTTTCGTCCTTGGCAAGCCTACAACAAAATCCATCGCTATCTGTTCCCATTTCCATTCGGGAATCTCCACGGGTCGCAAAAGTCCACTGGGTCTCTGGTGCTCTGCCTTTACTCTTTGGCAAGTCAAACACTTGTTCACCCATTCTGCTACGTCCCTCTTCATGTTGGGCCACCAGTAATATTCTTTCAAATCCCTATACATCTTGGTACTTCCTGGGTGAATGGAATACCTTGAACTATGGCTTTCATCCAAAATCTCATCTTTAAGTTCTTGAACATTCGGAACCCAAATTCGGTAGGAGTACCTCATTATCCCCTTATCATCTTTTCAGTATGGATCTCCTCTCCAGTCATTGACTCTCTGCCTTCATTCATTATTTTCTCCTGGCACAATCTGATCTTTTCCAATAACTCGGGCTGCATTGAGATCTCAAAAAGCTTTTCAGTTCCGGTTCCGGTTACCTTTACTTCTATTTCCATTCTCTCAAAATCCCTTATCAATTCTTCCGAAGTCGTTATCATTCTGAGTCTTTCCTTTCTACTAAGGGCATCAGCCACCACATTGGCTTTCCCTGGATGATAGAGAATCTCACAATCATAGTCCTTGATTAGTTCTAACCATCTCCTCTGGCGCATGTTGAGCTCTTTCTGCGTAAATATGTACTTGAGGCTCTTATGGTCTGTGAAAATCTCGCACTTCTCTCCATACAAGTAGTGCCTCCAAATTTTTAAAGCAAATACTATTGCCGCGAGCTCAAGGTCATGAGTAGGATATCTAACCTCGTATTCCTTCAATTGTCTCGACGCATACGCAATAACTCTACCGTGCTGCATAAGCACACATCCTAATCCTTTGTGCGACGCGTCACTATATATCACAAAATCTCCTTTTCCGTCCGGCAATGCCAATACCGGAGCCGTTATCAACCTTTTCTTTAGTTCCTGAAAACTGTTCTCGCATTTCTCCGTCCATTCAAACTTCTCTGTCTTACGAGTAAGTCGTGTCAAAGGGGCTGCGATCTTCGCAAAGTCCTGTACAAATCTACGATAGTAGCCGGCCAATCCTATGAAACTCCTTACCTCTGTGGGTGTGGTTGGCCTTTCCCAATTTGAGACCGCCTCTATCTTGGAGGGGTCGACCAATACTCCTTCTTTATTGATCACATGTCCTAAAAACTGTACTTCATTCCGCCAGAATTCACACTTCGAGAATTTGGCATATAACTGCTCCTCTCTGAGTATTCCTAGAGCTATCCTCAAATGCTCTGCATGTTCTGCCTCAGTCCTTGAGTAGATCAAAATATCATCGATAAAAACTATCACACACTTGTCCAAGTACTTCTTAAATACTCTATTCATTAAATCCATGAAAGCCGCTGGGGCGTTGGTTAATCCAAAGGACATTACCAAGAACTCATAATGCCCATACCTGGTACGGAACGCTGTCTTGGAAATATCTTCGGGTTTAATCTTTAGTTGATGATATCCAGTTCTCAGGTCAATCTTGGAAAAATAAACAGCATCCTTTAGCTGGTCGAACAGATCGTCTATTCTAGGCAATGGGTACCTGTTCTTTATGGTTAGCTTGTTCAACTCTCGATAGTCTATGCACAACCTCATGCTCCCATCTTTCTTCTTAACAAATAAAACTGGTGCTCCCCACGGAGACACACTGGGTCTTATCATACCCTTATCCAAGAGTTCCTGCAATTAGATAGCTAATTCCTTCATTTCTAACGGGGCTAACCGGTAAGGTGCTTTTGAAACTGGCGCCGTCCCTGGGGCCAACTCAATAGCGAATTCAATCACTCTATCGGGTGGTAATCCCGGAAGGTCTTGTGGGAATACATCTTCAAATTCGTTGACTATTGGAATATCTTGTAAGTTGGGCACCTCCTTCTGCGTGTCCACCACATAGGCTAGGTAAGCCTCACTTCCTTTTCGTAGTATCCTTTTGGCCTGGGCCATAGTCAAAAATTTCTGCGTCTGCCTCTTTCCTCTAAATATAACTTCTTTCTTCCCGGGGATATTTAACTTAACTTTCTTCCCTTTACAGTCTATCTGAGCATCGTTGCTAGATAGCCAGTCCATTCCCAAAATCACATCAAACTCCCCTAATTTAAAAGGAATCAGATCAACATTGAAAGATTGCTCCCCTATGCCTATCTCACAGGCGGGGTGAATCTGGTTAACAGGAATAATTTCATGATTGGCTATTTCTACTTGTAAGGGTTCTATCAAGGGTTCAGCCTTAAGTCTTAACTTACGCGCAAGGTCCGTTGATATAAAAGATTTAGTTGCTCCCGAATCAAATAAAACATTTGCACTGACTGAATTTAGAGAAAGGGTACCTGCTATCACATCTGAATCTTTCATAGCATCCTGGACTGTCATGTTGAAAGTCCTCGCAGTAGGTGGCTTATTAGAAGCAGCCCTGCTTGCTCCCGAAGCTGCTGGTTTGTTCATTGGGCATTCCTTCTTCCAATGACCCGGGCGTCCACACCGATGACAATTGGTGGTTGGAACGACGGCAGGGATTGATGACGGGCACTTAGTTGAATAGTGGCCTTCCCGACCGCACTTAAAACAGGTCACTGGCCTTCCTTTACACTCCCCAGTGTGATTCCTTCCACATATGTTACATGCTGGCAATGGGGGTCGAGACTGGTTGGAATAGGACATTCTTGACTTCTGGCCGCCCTGGCTCACACTCACACTCATTGGCCGCTTAAACCCAGTGTTCCTTCCTGGTAGGGACACTGCTCCTCGATTAAATCTAGTTGGGAAGCTCCTTCCTGCGGAACCTCCACCCATGCTCATACTTTTCCTCTTTATTCCTTTCTCCTCTCTTTCCTTCTGCATCTGTTCACTTCCAACTTCTACAATCGTTGCCTTTTGCACCAGAGTGGCATAGTCCGTAAGCTCAAGGATTGCCACCCTATTCTGAATCCACGGTTTCAGTCCCTGCTGAAACCTCCTAGCTTTCTTTTCCTCGGTGCTCACAAACTCCGGCACAAACCTTGATAACTCAGTAAATTTCGCCTCGTACTCTGCTACAGACAAGTTATTCTGCTTTAGCTCCAAGAACTTGAGCTCCATCTGGCTTTCCATAAACCTCGGGAAATACTTTCCCAGAAACAACTGACTAAATCTCTCCCAGGTTATAATAGCATCTGTCTCCATGTTTTTCTTGGCCTCCCACCAGTAGTTAGCTTCTCCTTTCAGAAGGTAGGTAGCAAATACAGTCTTCTGTGCCTCCTCGGTACTCAAAATCTCAAAAGATTTCTCCATTTCCTTTAACCATGCCCTTGCCTCAACTGGGTCGGCTGATCCGTGGAACTCAGGGGGCTTAAGGGACTTAAAAGCCCTGAAAGAGTTTGCCACATCATTGTTACTTCCTTGAGGGGGTGGGTTGGGTTGACGTTCCAAATTCTGTCTTAGGAGTTGCATGAACTGGCTCATGGGATCCATGCCTGGGTTTGGTACTGGTTGCTCAACCTCGGTTTCTCCTTCTTCAGCCTCTATCTCAAATCCCTCAACATCATATGTTTCCTCTTCCTTTTCATACAGGGAGTCATCCTGTTCCACATAATCCTCATCTTCCTCTTCACTGTGTTCTTGGTTTCTATTGTCCTGATTATGGCTTCCCTGGTCCTCAGACCCAGGGTTCGCCCTAGTTCCAATCTTTCTTGGCGGCATGATTCTGATAATAATAAAAACAATTATTGGGAAAATTCAACGTTAGGTCACAATCATATACATCATTGTGCCTTGCACGGCTCTTATAATGGGGAGAACGTATATCGCAATTCTATTATTTTAAGAAAGTTCTAATACGAAGTGCAGTAATAATAATGATAAAACAGTGATCACGTCACTATGGAACTGAACCGAAAGGAAACAAATATATACATAATGTGAGAATACATAGTTTGATCTGGTCAAAAGTACAATAGTGCTACAGTCATCTATCCCAAAAGTGATACACAAGAGTCTATCTGTCTAGTCAGAAAAAGGGATGCTATATACAAGTCAACTATCCCGGAAAATTGGCTCTTACTAAGGCCTCGGCTAACTAGACAACTAGACTATTCCATCATCAATCCTGAATCACACACCGGAGCGGGTCAGCTCCCAAACCCTTTCCATCGCACGACGGAAGATATAGTCGGCCTGCCGCCTGGAGATCCTACCATGCCTGTCCCCCTGGAGAGATCTGAGTCTCGCTCGGGACGTGAGCTCTATCCCCGTAAGCTCTCTCCTCAAGGATCGGGGTATAGAAGCCCTGGTCTCATAAGCTCGGGTACGCCTACCCGCCCTCTCTGCATCCAACTCCCTCCTGGCCTCATCTAGTCGGCCCTCGGCAACAGCCACTCGGGTCCTCAATACATCCTGAACATATCCATGAGCTAACGAAGACTGCCTGTGGGCAGGGTCAAGAGGTGGTGAATCCGGGGCCGCTGAGGGTGCCTCCTCGGTCTGCCTAGGCTCGGAAGTATGGGTCTCTGAGCTGTCATCATCAGGAATCCAAGATAGTGGTGGAGGGGTATGGGCTCTGACCACCGGAAGTGTGGGTAAAGGGATACCAGCATACACTACCATAGATCCAACACGCTCCTCAGCTACTGGGACCTCATCCGGGTCCTCCTCATCTGGAATAGCAATAACCTCTGTCTCTGACTCCTCTGAGGGGTCCTCCTCATCTGAAACAGCAATGACCTCCGTCTCAGGCTCCTCTGGGGGGTCCTCCTCATCCTCCTCCATCTCAGGCTCCTCCTGATCCTCAACATCTAGCAATGCCTCATCATGCTCACGCTCGAACATCTCAGGGTCCTCTATCTCAGGCGCCTACACATTAAACGAGCTAAGTTACTATCATGATACTTATAAGGGTTCCCATAAGGGTTTTAACTGTCAGCACTACTTTAAGTAGTCCGACCATGAACTTGGCAAGAGTTCTTATTATCTTTGTGAGTTTGTTATTATATCGTCGCATCATCTCTGAGGTTTATAACGCTTAGCTCTGATACCATTTCTGTAACACCCCCAGATCCGGGGTCGGGGATCCGGGTTGTCACAGTCTTTCTTTCCACAATATCACTTCACTTAATTAATAATAAATAACCTCATGCTGTGACCCCACACTAACACACACCACAACCCGTTATAGTCTCAGAGATGAAATTGAAATAAGTACAAGTCTTTGAATCCATAATTTAAAATTATTACAACCCAAAATGATTACTTGATAATTTACAGTTAATTGCCATTATCTGCCACAAGTTATAATTATACATAATTTGATTCTCAAAAGTAGATGGTCTGAACTACAATGGATCTACCTCTGCAGCTATAGCAGCCACAACATCATCGGGAAGACGCGGGGCGCTTCCCACGCGCTTGCGCTGGGTCTGCTGGAGTCTGGCCATCTCTCCTAACTGTTGTTGTGTGATGAAGAAATAAAGCAAGAGTGAGCCTTACAGCTCGCAAGATAATACATAGTGATAACAATAATATAAGTATCTAAATGGATACTCACTAGAATCTTTATCGTGTGTAAGATAATTACTTACTAGATATAATGTAAAAACAAGGAATGAAGTTACCAATACTTCACCACACTTATATCATTTATAAAGCTACTTGAACTACCACCGTTCAAAGTATTATAAGTTTTAAGAAAAACATCCCATAGATGAGACCACAAGTTAAGACTTGAATAGATTCAATCTTTGAAATATTATTGAATGAAAAAGTTATGAGATACTTTATTTAGTCCCGATATATATATATCCACATATATATATCTCTAAAACATTTCCTGGAACCTCTGTTATGTAAAGTATGAACAGAGTTGCAATATCCAATAAATTTGGAAGGAAAAGAAAACCTTTGGCATAAACCAGATATCTTGCTGATCAGGCAAAGATACCCATTAGTAACCTTTTCTACTAGTAGATGGACGAATTCCCCACTGGTCATCACCCTGGTCATAATTAGGACCTTATGCTGGACTGCCACTCAGCCACTTATGCATTTGATGGACTCCCACTGAGCCACTTACACTATCATGGACGCCCACTGAGCCCATGTTGCTTATGCCGACTCAATAGATGGACTTACTTCCCGAACGTTGGGTAAGTAATCAATTCATTTACCAAAACTGCAACCTTGTTGCGAATATAAAATACACCACAGAGCCGGATCCCTCAGGTTTTAAGCGAGTATTTAAATCCCCTTAAAAAGGAAGATCTTAAATATAAAATTGAGTTTTGGGATCCGCTCTAACTTTTAAAAATCACTTTGAAGACTCGAAAACACTTTATAGAGTGTTTGGAGTAAAGCTGATTTAATGAAGTAAATCAGTCCCCAGAATATTTAGAAAATGACTGAATATTATTATTTAAATAATATTCCCATAAGAATAATCTTTATAAAAATAATTGAAGTAGAAGTATTAAAACTTATACTTGAAACGAGTATTAAATAACCAAAGATATACTTATATGAAAGTATTATCTTTATTTGAATAATCGAAAATAAGTTTGATTATTAACACCTTATTCTTTAATAAAATAAAGAATATATCTCAGCAAATAATCGGAGTCATAGATCCTCAAATGAATATTCAAATAATATTCATTAAATAATATAAACTGAGTCTTAAGCCCTCGAATGAATATTCAAATAATATTCAATAAATAATATAAAGGAGTCATAAGCCCTCGAATGAATATTCATATAATATTCAAATAATAGAATAAAAGGTGTCATAAGCCTTCGAATAATATTCGAAATAATATTCAATAAATAATATAAAAGAGTCATAAGTCCTCGAATGAATATTCAAAATAATATTCAATAATAAAATAAAGTTAAAGTTATCGAATAAACCTTATTCGATTAATAGTTTGGAAAAACTATAACCATATATATATATAAATATAAATATATATATATATATATATATATATATATATATCCATATCCATATATATACAAAATCTACTCGGGATCCTCGACTCCCGGTTTTAGAAAATATTTTCACCTTTGGGTCCCTATACTAAGGGTATATGCAAGATACCGCTATCCTCTAGCATAGGTATTATCAACTGAACCAACAGATATATATGGAAAGAATACGAAACAGGCATGCATATATATATACCATAGTAGCATGCTTCAATATATTGCAACATTTGCTAATTAACCAACATGCATCTATCAAAAGATAATGCAAATACATATATTCATCACAACAACAGTTATAACGGGTAGAAAACTTGCCTGAGCGACTTGGGGGTGAGAAAGGCTCGGGACGATTCTGATAACCTATAAACAACAAGTAAGTTGGAATTAAACCAAAATCACTTGTAAACCTATACTTTAACTAACTTAGACTCTAACGCTTGTTTTGCGCTCACCGATTCGCTTAAGTCACTCGGGTACCCTCGGCTCAACCATTTTTAATAATTTAACCTTTACGAGTTTTAAAGCGATTCCTTCGCGAATGTCTTACCAACTGCCTAACACACTTACCATAAATGTTTCATACATTAATTAACCCTTTTTGGTCTTTAACCTATGTTTCAAAGTAAGGCGAGGGAAAAAGTTTCGTTCGCGAAACGCCGTTACTTGAAACGGTCGTTTCTCCTAAACCGTGCATTGGAATCGAACGAACTACATATCAAAACGAAGCTCGTAACATGAGCTATCTAAACATGGCAGTGGTCATAATCTAGCAGGGGGTTCTCGGGTCCTAATGCTATGCACAAAAACAGTCCAAAGAAAATCGGACGTTACGACGGCTATGTTTACGCGATTTCCCAATTTTTAACCATTCAAAACCAACCACAAACCAACCTCAAATCCAACATACAACCAACATCCATCCTCATCACATCATAACAACCCCAACCAATTCAATTTAATCATTCATACTTATGCCTAAACTTAACTTTAATCATACTTAAGTTCCTTTAAATCAAAACCACAACAATTACCATTCCATTTCACTACCATTCCAAATCCCAAACTCTAAATCATAACAACAAGCTACAATATCAACCCACTAATCAAAATCATCTTATAATATATAGGAATCTAGGGTTTGGAGATGGTATACCTTCCTTGAAGTGGTGGGTGGAGCTAGGAAGCCTTAAGAAGCTTTGAGAAGTCTTAAGAATGCTTGGATCTTCAAGAAAACAAGAAAAAGTTCAAGTTAAAAACTTGAAAACACTATTCATTGTCTTCTTCTTTGATTAAATGAAGAAGATTGAGAAGGAATTAATGGCTTAAACTCATGATATAGTCCTAACTAAGCATGAAGATGATTAGGGAATTATCTTACCAATTTAGGAAGCTTGGATCTTGAGTTTTGAAATTCTTGCCTTTAAAAAAACAAGAAAGCCGAGAGCAGTGAAGAACTAAGGCCTTGGTTGCTTTTGATTTTTGATGGAAATGATTTTTACTTGGCTTGGTTGACTTGTTTTGTATTTGATTTAGTCAATTACTTTCTTGCCCTTGAAATTGTGTGGTTACAAAGCTACCACACCTCCTTCCTTCCCATGTCATGCTTATGTCATCCTCATGATGTCATCCTCCCTTCCTTGTCCTCTTTCTATTGGTTGGATGACATCTTTCCCCCTAATCCCTTTGATTAACTTCCTAATCGTTTGCCTAATGACCGCTGATCTGTTATACGGTTTGCTTAACTTTCGTTCTCGTTTATCGTTTGAAGGATCATACCCGGGATCTTATTACTTAGGTTCCCTTAACCTTTCTCAATACATTATATTCCTTTTTATGATCCTCTATTATAATCCTTTAATTTAAATCCTTTTTATCCTGTTACCTTATACTCAATTCTCTTCGTATCTTGTGGATTTCCGGGAAAAACCAAAGTGTTCGGAATTGGATTCTGACGATCTTTACATACACTTATATACTTCATAGAGTACTAATAATATCCCAGAATATCCATAACAGAACCCCTACATAGTGTGGCATGAAAAGTTTTCTCATTCAGCTAAAACACTATTCACAAGGGTTACAAAAAGTTGAAAATTTTGGGGTTATTACAATAAGGCCCTGCTATCAGACTTTGTGGAGAAAGCTGGCCCAAATGTTTCTTATGGAGATGGCAACATTGGAAAAACATTGGGATATGGCAATATCAATCTTGGAAATGTCATAATTAAACAAGTAGCTCTGGTCTCAGGACTTAAACACAACCTACTGAGTATAAGTCAAATATGTGACAGAGTTTATCATGTTGATTTCTTTGAAGAACACTGTGAAATTGTGAGTAAATCTAAAGGCAAAGTTGTTCTGAAAGGATACAAACGTGGTAACATTTATGAAGCTAAGCTTTCAACAAGTACTGATGGTTCTGCAATCTGTCTGATAAGTAGAGCATCAATTGAAGAAAGCTGGAATTGGCATAAGAAACTCTCTCATTTAAATTTCAACAATATAAATGAACTGGTCAAGAAAGATCTTGTGAGAGGATTTCCAAACACAGTATTTGCTCCTGATGGTCTTTGTGATTCATGTCAGAAAGCCAAACAAAGAAAATTTTCATTCAAGAGCAAGACTGATTCATCAATTCTTGAGCCTTATCATCTTATACATGTTGATCTATTTGGTCCAGTAAATGTCATGTCTATTGCAAAGAAGAAGTATGTGTTGGTCATAGTGGATGAGTTCACCAGATACACATGGGTGTATTTCTTGCACACAAAAAGTGAAACTGCATCTATCTTGATTGATCATGTCAAACAGCTGGATAAAATGGTCAAAGATTCTGTGAAAATTTTAAGGAGTGATAATGGCACTGAGTTCATGAATTTGATAATGGAAGAGTTCTGCAAAAGCCATGGAATAAAGCAGGAATTTTCTGCTCCTGGAACTCCACAGCAAAATGGAGTTGTTGAAAGGAAGAATAGAACTCTCATTGAAGCTGCACGTACAATGCTTGAAGAAGCAAAGCTTCCAACCTATTTCTGGGTTGAAGCTATGCAGACTGCTTGTTTTACTCAAAATGCAACACTCATTAACAAGCATGGAAAAACACCATATGAGATGGTGAAGAAAAAGAAGCCAAATCTGAAATATTTTCATGTATTTGGATGCAAGTGTTTTGTTCTCAAGACTCATCCTGAACAGCTATCAAAGTTTGATCTAAAAGCTGATGAAGGAATCTTTGTTGGATATCCACTTTCCACAAAAGCCTTCAGAGTCTATAATTTGAGAATAAAAGTGGTCATGGAATCTATCAATGTCTCTTTTGATGACAAGAAGATCACTGGTCTTAAAGATTTCATTGACCATGATCAGCTGATATTTGAAAATGAAGACTCATATTCTGATACTGAAAATCCTGACAGTCTAAGTCCTGATACTGCAAACTCTGATGGATTAAACTCTGATGTTATTGAAACTGTGGTGACTACGTTAAAGGAAGATGCACCTATGCAGGGGGGGCATACTCAAGATCTACCACATCTCAAGAAACATCCGAAAATGCATCTGGCTCTTCAAGTTCTGATTCGTCAAGTTCTGATAAGCCAAGTTCTGATAGTGCTAAAAATCTAAATACTGAAGAATCCAACTCAGAGAGCATAGTTTCGGATCATGGGGGAGCATCAGAAAATGAAAATGAAGATAGCATGGATCATGGGGGAGCATCCAGTTCTAGAGAAAACCTTCCATCTGCAAGGAAGTGGACAAAATCACATACACCTGATTTGATAATTGGAAATCCTGATGCAGGTGTCAGAACTAGAACAGGTACTTCAAATGAGTGTCTTTACAATTCTTTTCTCTCTCAGACTGAGCCAAAGAAAGTGGAAGAAGCTCTTCAAGATGCTGATTGGGTGCAAGCAATGCAGGAAGAGTTGAATGAATTTGAAAGAAACAAAGTCCGGACCCTAGTACCAAGACCAAAGAATAGATCTGTTGTTGGTACAAAGTGGGTATTCAGAAACAAAACTGTCAGTGATGGCATAATTACAAGGAATAAGGCAAGGCTGGTTGCAAAAGGATATTCTCAACAGGAGGGAATTGATTATGATGAAATATTTGCACCAGTTGCTAGGTTAGAAGCCATAAGGATATTTTTGGCTTATGATGCTCACAAAACGTTTACTGTCTTTCAAATGGATTTGAAAAGTGCTTTTCTCAATGGAGAATTGGAGGAAGAGGTATATGTTGAACAACCTCCAGGTTTTGTAGATACCAAACATCCAGACTATGTCTACAGACTTGACAAAGCACTTTATGGACTTAAGCAAGCTCCTAGAGCATGGTATGAGACTTTAGCTCAGTTTCTTCTGGAAAGTGGATTCCACAGAGGGACAATAGACAAAACACTGTTCTACCTCAACCATGGAAAGGAATTACTTCTGGTCTAGATTAATGTTGATGATATCATTTTTGGATCTACAAATGATAAACTTTGCAAGAAGTTTGCCAAACTAATGCAGTCAAGATATCAGATTAGTATGATGGGGGAATGTAATAACCCCAAAATTTTCAACTTTTTGTAACCCTTGTGAATAGTGTTTTAGCTGAATGAAGAAACTTTTCACGCCACACTATGTAGGGGTTCTGTTATGGATATTCTGGGATATTATTAGTACTCTATGAAGTATATAAGTGTATGTAAAGATCGTCAGAATCCAATTCCGAACACTTTGGTTTTTCCCGGAAATCCACAAGATACGGAGAGAATTGAGTATAAGGTAACAGGATAAAAAGGATTTAAATTAAAGGATTATAATAGAGGATCATAAAAAGGAATATAATGTATTGAGAAAGGTTAAGGGAACCTAAGTAATAAGATCCCGGGTATGATCCTTCAAACGATAAACGAGAACGAAGTTAAGCGAACCGTATAACAGATCAGCGGTCATTAGGCAAACGATTAGGAAGTTAATCAAAGGGATTAGTGGGAATGATGTTATCCAATCAATAGAAAGAGGACAAGGAAGGGAGGATGACATCATGAGGATGACATAAGCATGACATGGGAAGGAAGGAGGTGTGGTGGCTTTGTAACCACACAAATTCAAGGGCAAGAAGGTAATTGACTAAATCAAATACAAAACTACAACCAACCAAGCCAAATAATTCATTCTTCATCAAAACAAAAAGAAACCAAGGCATTAGTTCTTCATTGCTCTCGGCTTTTTCACTTTTTAAAGGCAAGATTTTTCAAAATCCAAGATCCAAGCTTCCTAAATTGGTGAGTAAATTCCCTAATCATCTTCATGCTTAGTTTGGGCTATATCATGAGTTTAAGCCATTAATTCCTTCTCAATCTTCTTCATTTAATCAAAGAAGAAGACTATGAATAGTGTTTTCAAGTTTTTTAACTTGAAGTTTTCTTGTTTTTCTTGAAGATCCAAGCTTTCCTAAGACTTCTCAAAGCTTCTTAAGGCTTCCTAGCTCCTCCCACCACTTCAAGGAAGGTATACCATCTCCAAACCCTAGATTCCTATATATTATAAGATGATTTTGATTAGTAGGGTGCTATTGTAGCTTGTTGTTGTGATTAGAGTTTGGGATTTGAAATGGTAGCGAAATGGAATGGTAAATGTTGTGGTTTTGATTAAAAGAACTTAAGTATGATTAAAGTTAAGCTTAGGCATAAGTATGAATGATTAAATTGAATTGGTTGGGGTTGTTATGATGTGTTAAGGATGGATGTTGGTTGTATGTTGGATTTGAGGTTGGTTTGTGGTTGGTTTTGAATGGTTTAATCGCGTAAACATAGCCGTCGTAACGTCCGATTTTCTTTGGACTGTTTTTGTGCATAGCATTAGGACCCGAGAACCCCCTGCTAGATTATGACCACTGCCATGATTAGATAGCTCATGTTACGAGCTTCGTTTTTGATATGTAGTTCGTTCGATTCCGATGCACGGTTTAGGAGAAACGACCGTTTCAAGTAACGGCGTTTCGCGAACGAAACTTTTTCCCTCGCCTTACTTTGAAACATAGGTTAAAGACCAAAAAGGGTTAATTAATGTATGAAACATTTATGGTAAGTGTGTTAGGCAGTTGGTAAGACACTCGCGAAGGAATCGCTTTAAAACTCGTAAAGGTTAAATTATTAAAAATGGTGGAGCCGAGGGTACCCGAGTGACTTAAGCAAATCAGTGAGCGCAAAACAAGCGTTAGAGTCTAAGTTAGTTAAAGTATAGATTTACAAGTGATTTTGGTTTAATTCCAACTTACTTGTTGTTTATAGGTTACCAGAATCGTCCCGAGCCTTTTATCACCCCAAGTCGCTCAGGCAAGTTTTCTACCCGTTATAACTGTTGTTGTGATGAATATATGTATTTGCATTATCTTGCGATAGATGCATGTTGGTTAATTAGCAAATGATGCAATATATTGAAGCATGCTGCTATGGTATATATATATGCATGCATGTTTCACATTCTTTCCATATATATATCTGTTGGTTCAGTTGATAATACCTATGCTAGAGGATAGCGGTAACTTGCATATACCCTTAGTATAGGGACCCAAAGGTGAAAATATTTTCTAAAACCGGGAGTCGAGGATCCCGAGTAGATTTTGTATATATGGATATGGATATATATATATATATTTATATATATATATATGGTTATAGTTTTCCAAACTATTAATCGAATAAGGTTTATTCGATAACTTTAACTTTATTTTATTATTGAATATTATTTCGAATATTATTCGAAGGCGTATGACTCCTTTTATTTATTTATCTGAATATTATTTGAATATTCATTCGAGGGCTTATGACTCTTTTATATTATTTATTGAATATTATTTGAATATTCATTCGAAGGCTTATGACTCAGTTTATATTATTTAATGAATATTATTTGAATATTCATTTGAGGATCTATGACTCCGATTATTTGCTGAGGTATATTCTTTATTTTATTGAAGAATAAGGTGTCAATAATCAAACTTATTTTCGATTATTCAAATAAAGATAATACTTTCATATAAGTATATCTTTGGTTATTTAATACTCGTTCCAAGTATAAGTTTTAATACTTCTACTTCAATTATTTTTATAAAGATTATTCTTTATGGGAATATTATTTAAATAATAATATTCAGTCATTTTCTAAATATTCTGGGGACTGATTTACTTCATTAAATCAGCTTTACTCCAAACACTCTATAAAGTGTTTTCGAGTCTTCAAAATGATTTTTAAAGTCGGAGCGGATCCCAAAACTCATTTTTATATTTAAGATCTTCCTTTTTAAGGGGATTTAAATACTCGCTCAAAACCTGGGGAATCCGGCTCTGTGGTGTATTTTATATTCGCAACGAGGTTGCAGTTTTGGTAAATGAATTGATTACTTGCCCAATGTTCGGGAAGTAAGCCCATCTAATTGAGTTGGCATAAGCGACAGGACGGGGTACGGTCTATGAAAGTGTAAGTGGCTGGGTGGCAGTCCATCAACGCGTAAGAGGCCGGGTGGCGGTCCAGCACAAGGTCCTTATGTGGCCAGGGTGATGACCGGTGGGGGATTCATCCATCTACTAGTAGAAAAGGTTACTTATTGGTATCTTTGCCTGATCAGCAAGATATCTAGTTTATGCCAAAATTCTTTTCATTTCCAAAATTCATTGGATGTTTCAAACTCTGTTCATACTTTACATAACAGAGGTTCCAGGAAATGTTTAAAGAGATATATATATGGATATATATATATCGGGACTAAATAAAGTATCTCGTAACTTTTTTTTCATTCAATAATATTTCAAAGATTGAATCTATTCAAGTCTTAACTTGTGGTCTCATCTATGGGATGTTTTTTTTAAAACTTATAATACTTTGAACGGTGGTAGGTCAAGTAGCTTTATAAATGATATAAGTGTAGTGAAATATTGGTAACTTCATTCCTTATTTTTACTTATATCTAGTAAGTAATTATCTTACACACGATAAAGATTCTAGTAAGTATCCATTTAGATACTTATATTATTGTTATCACTATGTATTATCTTGCGAGCTGTAAGGCTCACCCTTGCTTTATTTCTTTATCACACAACAACAGTTAGGAGAGATGGCCAGACTCCAGCAGACCCAGCGCAAGCGCGTGGGAAGCGTCCCGCGTCTTCCCGATGATGTTGTAGCTACTATAGCTGCAGAGGTAGATCCATTGTAGTTCAGACCATCTACTTTTGAGAATCAAATTATGTATAATTATAACTCGTGGCAGATAATGGCAATTAACTGTAAATTTATCAAGTAATCATTTTGGGTTGTAATAACTTTTAAATGGTGGATTCAAAGACTTGTACTTATTTCAATTTCATCTCTGAGACTATAACGGGTTGTGGTGTGTGTTAGTATGGGGTCACAGCATGAGGTTATTTATTATTAATTAAGTGAAGTGATATTGTGGAAAGAAAGACCGTGACAACCCGGATCCCCGACCCCGGATCTGGGGGTGTTACAGAAATGGTATCAGAGCTAAGCGTTATAAACCTCAGAGATGATGCGTCGATATAATAACAAACTCACAAAGATAATAAGAACTCTTTCCAAGTTCATGGTCGGACTACTTAAAGTAGTGCTGACAGTTAAAACCCTTACGGAAACCCTTATAAGTATCATGATAGTAACTTAGCTCGTTTAATGTGTAGGCGCCTGAGATAGAGGACCCTGAGATGTTCGAGCATGAGCATGATGAGGCATTGCTAGATGTTGAGGATCAGGAGGAGCCTGAGATGGAGGAGGATGAGGAGGACCCCTCAGAGGAGCCTGAGACGGAGGTCATTGCTATTTCAGATGAGGAGGACCCCTCAGAGGAGTCAGAGACAGAGGTTATTGCTATTCCAGATGAGGAGGACCCGGATGAGGTCCTAGTAGCTGAGGAGCGTGTTGGACCTATGGTAGTGTATGCTGGTATCCCATTACCCACACTTCCGGTGGTCAGAGCCCCTACCCCTCCACCACTATCTTGGATTCCTGATGATGACAGCTCAGAGACCCATACTTCCGAGCCTAGGCAGACCGAGGAGGCACCCTCAGCGGCTCCGGATTCACCACCTCTTGACCCTGCCCACAGGCAGTCTTCGTTAGCTCATGGATATGTTCAGGATGTATTGAGGACCCGAGTGGCTGTTGCTGAGGGCCGACTAGATGAGGCCAGGAGGGAGTTGGATGCAGAGAGGGCGGGTAGGCGTACCCGAGCTTATGAGACTAGGGCTTCTATACCCCGATCCTTGAGGAGGGAGCTTACGGGGATAGAGCTCACATCCCGAGCGAGGCTCAGATCGCTCCAGGGGGACAGACATGGTAGGATCTCCAGGCGGCAGGCCGACTATATCTTCCGTCGTGCGATGGAAAGGGTTTGGGAGCTGACCCACTCCGGTGTGTGATTCAGGATTGATGATGGAATAGTCTAGTTGTCTAGTTAGCCGAGGCCTTAGTAAGAGCCAATTTTACGGGATAGTTGACTTGTATATAGCATCCCTTTTTCTGACTAGACAGATAGACTCTTGTGTATCACTTTTGGGACAGATGACTGTAGCACTGTTGTACTTTTGACCAGATCAAACTATGTATTTCTCGCATTATGTATATATTTGTTTCCTTTCGGTTCAGTTCCATAGTGACGGGATCACTGTTTTTATCATTATTATTACTGCACTTCGTATTAGAACTTTCTTAAAATAATAGAATTGTGATATACGTTCTCCCCATTATAAGAGCTGTGCAAGGCATAATGTTGTATATGATTGTGACCTAACGTTGAATTTTCCCAATAATTATTTTTATTATTATCAGAATCATGCCGCCAAGAAAGATTGGAACTAGGGCGAACCCTGGATCTGAGGACCAGGGAAGCCATAATCAGGACAATAGAAACCAAGAACACAGTGAAGAGGAAGATGAGGATTATGTGGAACAGGATGACTCCCTGTATGAAGAGGAAGAGGAAACATATGATGTTGAGGGATTTGAGATAGAGGCTGAAGAAGGAGAAACCGAGGTTGAGCAACCAGTACCAAACCCAGACATGGATCCCATGAGCCAGTTCATGCAACTCCTAAGGCAGAATTTGGAACGTCAACCCAACCCACCCCCTCAAGGAAGTAACAATGCAGTGGCAAACTCTTTCAGGGCTTTTAAGTCCCTTAAGCCCCCTGAGTTCCACGGATCAGCCGACCCAGTTGAGGCAAGGGCATGGTTAAAGGAAATGGAGAAATCTTTTGAGATTTTGAGTACCGAGGAGGCATAGAAGACTGTATTTGCTACCTACCTTCTGAAAGGAGAAGCTAACTACTGGTGGGAGGCCAAGAAAAAATATGGAGACAGACGCTATTATAACCTGGGAGAGATTTAGTCAGTTGTTTCTGGGGAAGTATTTCCCGAGGTTTATGGAAAACCAGATGGAGCTCAAGTTCTTGGAGCTAAAGCAGAATAACTTGTCTGTAGCAGAGTACGAAGCAAAATTTACTGAGTTATCAAGGTTTGTGCCGGAGTTTGTGAGCACCGAGGAAAAGAAAGCTAGGAGGTTTCAGCAGGGACTGAAACCGTGGATTCAGAATAGGGTGGCAATCCTTGAGCTTACGGACTATGCCACTCTGGTGCAAAAGGCAACGATTGTAGAAGTCGGAAGTGAACAGATGCAGAAGGAAAGAGAGAAGAAAGGAATAAAGAGGAAAAGTATGAGCATGGGTGGAGGTTCCGCAGGAAGGAGCTTCCCAACTAGATTTAATCGAGGAGCAGTGTCCCTACCAGGAAGGAACACTGGGTTTAAGCGGCCAATGAGTGTGAGTGTGAGCCAGGGCGGCCAGAAGTCAAGAATGTCCTATTCCAACCAGTCTCGACCCCCATTGCCAGCCTGTAACATATGTGGAAGGAATCACACTGGGGAGTGTAAAGGAAAGCCAGTAACCTGTTTTAAGTGCGGTCGGGAAGGCCACTACTCAAATAAGTGCCCATCATCAACCCCTGCCGTCGTTCCAACCGCCACTTGTCATCAGTGCGGACGCCCAGGTCATTGGAAGAGGGAATGCCCAATGAACAAACCAGCAGCTTCGGGAGCAAGTAGGGCTGCTTCCAATAAGCCACCTACTGCGAGGACTTTCAACATGACAGTCCAGGATGCTATGAAAGATTCAGATGTGATAGCAGGTACCCTTTCTCTAAATTCAGTCAGTGCAAATGTTTTATTTGATTCGGGAGCAACTAAATCTTTTATATCAAAGGACCTTGCGCGTAAGTTAAGACTTAAGGCTGAACCCTTGATAGAACCCTTTCAAGTAGAAATAGCCAATCATGAAATTATTCCTGTTAACCAGATTCACCCCGCCTGTGAGATAGGCATAGGGGAGCAATCTTTCAGTGTTGATCTGATTCCTTTTAAATTAGGGGAGTTTGATGTGATTTTGGGAATGGACTGGCTATCTAGCAACGATGCTCAGATAGACTGTAAAGGGAAGAAAGTTAAGTTAAATATCCCCGGGAAGAAAGAAATTATATTTAGAGGAAAGAGGCAGACGCATAAATTTTTGACTATGGCTCAGGCCAAAAGGATGTTACGAAAAGGAAGTGAGGCCTACCTAGCCTATGTGGTGGACACGCAGAAGGAGGTGCCCAACTTACAAGATATTCCAGTAGTCAACGAATTTGAAGATGTATTCCCACAAGACCTTCCGGGATTACCACCCGATAGAGTGATTGAATTTGCTATTGAGTTGGCCCCAGGGACGACGCCAGTTTCAAAAGCACCTTACCGGTTAGCCCCGTTAGAAATGAAGGAATTAGCTATCCAATTGCAGGAACTCTTGGATAAGGGTATGATAAGACCCAGTGTGTCTCCGTGGGGAGCACCAGTTTTATTTGTTAAGAAGAAAGATGGGAGCATGAGGTTGTGCATAGACTATCGAGAGTTGAACAAGCTAACCATAAAGAACAGGTACCCATTACCTAGAATAGACGATCTGTTCGACCAGCTAAAGGATGCTGTTTATTTTTCCAAGATCGACCTGAGAACTGGATATCACCAACTAAAGATTAAACCCGAAGATATTTCCAAGACAGCGTTCCGTACTAGGTATGGGCATTATGAGTTCTTGGTAATGTCCTTTGGATTAACCAACGCCCCAGCGGCTTTCATGGATTTAATGAATAGAGTATTTAATAAGTACTTGGACAAGTGTGTGATAGTTTTTATCGATGATATTTTGATCTACTCAAGGACTGAGGTAGAACATGCAGAGCATTTGAGGATAGCTCTAGGAATACTCAGAGAGGAGCAGTTATATGCCAAATTCTCGAAGTGTGAATTCTGGCGGAATGAAGTACAGTTTTTAGGACATGTGATCAATAAAGAAGGAGTATTGGTCGACCCCTCCAAGATAGAGGCGGTCTCAAATTGGGAAAGGCCAACCACACCCACAGAGGTAAGGAGTTTCATAGGATTGGCCGGCTACTATCGAAGATTTGTACAGGACTTTGCGAAGATCGCAGCCCCTTTGACACGACTTACTCGTAAGACAGAGAAGTTTGAATGGACGGAGAAATGCGAGAACAGTTTTCAGGAATTAAAGAAAAGGTTGATAACGGCTCCGGTATTGGCATTGCCGGACGGAAAAGGAGATTTTGTGATATATAGTGACGCGTCGCACAAAGGATTAGGATGTGTGCTTATGCAGCACGGTAAAGTTATTGCGTATGCGTCGAGACAACTGAAGGAATACGAGGTTAGATATCCTACTCATGACCTTGAGCTCGCGGCAATAGTATTTGCTTTAAAAATTTGGAGGCACTACTTGTATGGAGAGAAGTGCGAGATTTTCACAGACCATAAGAGCCTCAAGTACATATTTACGCAGAAAGAGCTCAACATGCGCCAGAGGAGATGGTTAGAACTAATCAAGGACTATGATTGTGAGATTCTCTATCATCCAGGGAAAGCCAATGTGGTGGCTGATGCCCTTAGTAGAAAGGAAAGACTCAGAATGATAACGACTTCAGAAGAGTTGATAAGGGATTTTGAGAGAATGGAAATAGAAGTAAAGGTAACCGGAACCGGAACTGAAAAGCTTTTTGAGATCTCAATGCAGCCAGAGTTATTGGAAAAGATCAGATTGTGCCAGGAGAAAATAATGAATGAAGGAAGAGAGTCAATGACTGGAGAGGAGATCCATACTGAGAAAGATGATAAAGGGATAATGAGGTACTCCTACCGAATTTGGGTTCCGAATGTTCAAGAACTTAAAATAGTTCAAGGTATTCCATTTACCCGGGAAGTACCAAGATGTATAGGGATTTGAAGGAATATTACTGGTGGCCCAACATGAAGAGGGACGTAGCAGAATGGGTAAACAAGTGTTTGACTTGCCAAAGAGTAAAGGCAGAGCACCAGAGACCCAGTGGACTTTTGCGACCCCTGGAGATTCCCGAATGGAAATGGGAACAGATAGCGATGGATTTTGTTGTAGGCTTGCCAAGGACGAAAGCCAATCACGACGCCATTTGGGTAATTATAGACCGACTGACAAAGTCAGCTCATTTCATTCCTATCAATGAAAGATACACAGTCGATAGACTGGTGGACATTTACCTTAAGGAAATAGTGACACGACATGGAGTCCCAGCGTCCATTGTCTCAGACCGAGACCCCAGGTTCAACTCCAGATTTTGGAGGAGCTTTCAGGAATGTGCGGGGACCAAGTTAAATATGAGTACCGCGTACCATCCCCAAACGGATGGACAGAGTGAAAGGACCATCCAGACACTAGAGGATATGTTGAGAGTCTGTGCAATAGACCTTAAAGGAAGTTGGGATGATCACTTGCCGTTGATCGAGTTTTCTTATAACAATAGCTTTCATGCTAGCATCGGAATGTCGCCTTATGAGGCCCTGTACGGAAGAAGGTGTCAATCTCCCTTGTACTGGGATGAAGTAGGAGAGCGGAAGATGCTCGGACCCGAAGTGGTCCAAAGGACCAAAGATATAGTGGATCTTATCAGAGGGCGACTTGTAGCAGCCCAAGACAGACAAAAGAAATATGCAGACCTAGCCCGAAAGGACAAGGAATATGAAGTAGGGGACTTAGTACTGTTGAAAGTATCCCCTTGGAAGGGATTAATGAGGTTCGGAAAGAAAGGAAAACTAAGCCCAAGATACATTGGACTTTTTGAGATATTAAGACGGATTGGAAAGTTAGCTTACGAGCTAGCCCTACCCCCTAATTTGCAACAAGTTCATAATGTGTTCCATGTGTCAATGCTAAGGAGGTATCATCGGGATGCCAGGCACATAGTGGAGTACGAGCAGGTGGATATGCAGCCAGATCTAACTTACGTGGAGAAGCCAGTAAGGATTATGGATAAGAAGGAGCAGGTGCTTCAGAACAAAGTGATCAAGCTAGTCAGAGTACTATGGCAGAATCATAATGTGGAAGAATTAACTTGGGAACTAGAGAGCACAATGCTAGAAAAGTACCCCCATTTGTTTTCTGTTTGATTCCGGGACGGAATCCTTTTAAGGAGGGGAGACTGTAATAACCCCAAAATTTTCAACTTTTTGTAACCCTTGTGAATAGTGTTTTAGCTGAATGAAGAAACTTTTCACGCCACACTATGTAGGGGTTTTGTTATGGATATTCTGGGATATTATTAGTACTCTATGAAGTATATAAGTGTATGTAAAGATCGTAAGAATCCAATTCCGAACACTTTGGTTTTTCCCGGAAATCCACAAGATACGGAGAGAATTGAGTATAAGGTAACAGGATAAAAAGGATTTAAATTAAAGGATTATAATAGAGGATCATAAAAAGGAATATAATGTATTGAGAGAGGTTAAGGGAACCTAAGTAATAAGATCCCGGGTATGATCCTTCAAACGATAAACGAGAACAAAGTTAAGCGAACCGTATAACAGATCAGCGGTCATTAGGCAAACGATTAGGAAGTTAATCAAAAGAATTAGTGGGAATGATGGCATCCAACCAATAGAAAGAGGACAAGGAAGGGAGGATGACATCATGAGGATGACAGAAGCATGACATGGGAAGGAAGGAGGTGTGGTGGCTTTGTAACCACACAAATTTAAGGGCAAAAAGGTAATTGACTAAATCAAATACAAAACTACAACCAACCAAGCCAAATAATTCATTCTTCATCAAAACAAAAAGAAACCAAGGCATTAGTTCTTCATTGCTCTCGGCTTTTTCACTTTTTAAAGGCAAGATTTTTCAAAATCCAAGATCCAAGCTTCCTAAACTGGTGAGTAAATTCCCTAATCATCTTCATGCTTAGTTAGGGCTATATCATGAGTTTAAGCCATTAATTCCTTCTCAATCTTCTTCATTTAATCAAAGAAGAAGACTATGAATAGTGTTTTCAAGTTTTTTAACTTGAAGTTTTCTTGTTTTTCTTGAAGATCCAAGCTTTCCTAAGACTTCTCAAAGCTTCTTAAGGCTTCCTAGCTCCTCCCACCACTTCAAGGAAGGTATACCATCTCCAAACCCTAGATTCCTATATATTATAAGATGATTTTGATTAGTAGGGTGCTATTGTAGCTTGTTGTTGTGACTAGAGTTTGGGATTTGAAATGGTAGCGAAATGGAGTGGTAAATGTTGTGGTTTTGATTAAAAGAACTTAAGTATGATTAAAGTTAAGCTTAGGCATAAGTATGAATGATTAAATTGAATTGGTTGGGGTTGTTATGATGTGTTAAGGATGGATGTTGGTTGTATGTTGGATTTGAGGTTGGTTTGTGGTTGGTTTTGAATGGTTTAAAATTGGGAAATCGCGTAAACATAGCCGTCATAACGTCCGATTTTCTTTGGACTGTTTTTGTGCATAGCATTAGGACCCGAGAACCCCCTGCTAGATTATGACCACTGCCATGATTAGATAGCTCATGTTATGAGCTTCGTTTTGATATGTAGGTCGTTCGATTCCGATGCACGGTTTAGGAGAAACGACCGTTTCAAGTAACGGCGTTTCGCGAACAAAACTTTTTCCCTCGCCTTACTTTGAAACATAGGTTAAAGACCAAAAAGGGTTAATTAATGTATGAAACATTTATGGTAAGTGTGTTAGGCAGTTGGTAAGACACTCGCGAAGGAATCGCTTTAAAACTCGTAAAGGTTAAATTATTAAAAATGGTGGAGTCGAGGGTACCCGAGTGACTTAAGCAAATCAGTGAGCGCAAAACAAGCGTTAGAGTCTAAGTTAGTTAAAGTATAGATTTACAAGTGATTTTGGTTTAATTCCAACTTACTTGTTGTTTATAGGTTACCAGACTCGTCCCGAGCCTTTTATCACCCCAAGTCGCTCAGGCAAGTTTTCTACCCGTTATAACTGTTGTTGTGATGAATATATGTATTTGCATTATCTTGCGATAGATGCATGTTGGTTAATTAGCAAATGATGCAATATATTGAAGCATGCTGCTATGGTATATATATATGCATGCCTGTTTCGCATTCTTTCCATATATATATCTGTTGGTTCAGTTGATAATACCTATGCTAGAGGATAGCGGTAACTTGCATATACCCTTAGTATAGGGACCCAAAGGTGAAAATATTTTCTAAAACCGGGAGTCGAGGATCCCGAGTAGATTTTGTATATATGGATATGGATATATATATATATTTATATATATATATATGGTTATAGTTTTCCAAACTATTAATCGAATAAGGTTTATTCGATAACTTAACTTTATTTTATTATTGAATATGATTTCGAATATTATTCGAAGGCGTATGACTCCTTTTATTTATTTATCTGAATATTATTTGAATATTCATTCGAGGGCTTATGACTCTTTTATATTATTTATTGAATATTATTTGAATATTCATTCGAAGGCTTATGACTCAGTTTATATTATTTAATGAATATTATTTGAATATTCATTTGAAGATCTATGACTCCGATTATTTGCTGAGGTATATTCTTTATTTTATTAAAGAATAAGGTGTCAATAATCAAACTTATTTTCGATTATTCAAATAAAGATAATACTTTCATATAAGTATATCTTTGGTTATTTAATACTCGTTTCAAGTATAAGTTTTAATACTTCTACTTCAATTATTTTTATTAAGATTATTCTTTATGGGAATATTATTTAAATAATAATATTCAGTCATTTTCTAAATATTCTGGGGACTGATTTACTTCATTAAATCAGCTTTACTCCAAACACTCTATAAAGTGTTTTCGAGTCTTCAAAATGATTTTTAAAGTCGGAGCGGATCCCAAAACTCATTTTTATATTTAAGATCTTCCTTTTTAAGGGGATTTAAATACTCGCTCAAAACCTGGGTAATCCGGCTCTGTGGTGTATTTTATATTCGCAACGAGGTTGCAGTTTTGGTAAATGAATTGATTACTTGCCCAATATTCGGGAAGTAAGCCCATCTAATTGAGTCGGCATAAGCGACAGGCCGGGGTACGGTCTATGAAAGTGTAAGTGGCTGGGTGGCAGTCCATCAACGCGTAAGAGGCCGGGTGGCGGTCCAGCACAAGGTCCTTATGTGGCCAGGGTGATGACCGGTGGGGGATTCATCCATCTACTAGTAGAAAAGGTTACTTATTGGTATCTTTGCCTGATCAGCAAGATATCTGGTTTATGCCAAAATTCTTTTCCTTTCCAAAATTCATTGGATGTTTCAAACTCTGTTCATACTTTACATAACAGAGGTTCCAGGAAATGTTTAAAGAGATATATATGTGGATATATATATATATCGGGACTAAATAAAGTATCTCGTAAGTTTTTTTTCATTCAATAATATTTCAAAGATTGAATCTATTCAAGTCTTAACTTGTGGTCTCATCTATGGGATGTTTTTTTTAAAACTTATAATACTTTGAACGGTGGTAGTTCAAGTAGCTTTATAAATGATATAAGTGTAGTGAAGTATTGGTAACTTCATTCCTTATTTTTACTTATATCTAGTAAGTAATTATCTTACACACGATAAAGATTCTAGTAAGTATCCATTTAGATACTTATATTATTGTTATCACTATGTATTATCTTGCGAGCTGTAAGGCTCACCCTTGCTTTATTTCTTCATCACACAACAACAGTTAGGAGAGATGGCCAGACTCCAGCAGACCCAGCGCAAGCGCGTGGGAAGCGTCCCGCGTCTTCCCGATGATGTTGTAGCTGCTATAGCTGCAGAGGTAGATCCATTGTAGTTCAGACCATCTACTTTTGAGAATCAAATTATGTATAATTATAACTCGTGGCAGATAATGGCAATTAACTGTAAATTTATCAAGTAATCATTTTGGGTTATAATAACTTTTAAATGGTGGATTCAAAGACTTGTACTTATTTCAATTTCATCTCTGAGACTATAACGGGTTGTGGTGTGTGTTAGTATGGGGTCACAGCATGAGGTTATTTATTATTAATTAAGTGAAGTGATATTGTGGAAAGAAAGACCGTGACAACCCGGATCCCCGACCCCGGATCTGGGGGTGTTACAGGGAACTTAGCTATTTTCTGGGCCTTCAAGTCAAGCAGAATGAGGAAGGCACTTTTATTTGTCAAACCAAGTACACCAAAAACTTGCTAAAGAAATTTGGAATGCAAGATTGTTCAAGTGCATCCACTCCAATGGCCACTGCAACAAAACTGGATAAGGATACCGGTAAATCAGTAGATAATACTGACTACAGAGGTATGATTGGCTCTCTACTCTATCTAACTGCTAGTAGACCTGATATCATGTATGCTACCTGTCTTTGTGCAAGATTTCAAGCAGATCCAAGAGAACCTCACTTAACAGCTGTAAAAAGAATCTTTAAGTATCTTAAAGGAACAGCTGCTCTGGGATTATGGTATCCTAGAGAATCAGATTTTAAACTAATAGGTTACTCATATGCAGATTTTGCAGGTTGCAAAATTGACAGGAAAAGGACAAGTGGAAGCTGCCAATTTCTTGGAGGCAGATTGGTTTTTTGGTACAGCAAGAAACAAAAGTCAATTTCCACATCAACTGCAGAAGCAGAGTATATTGCTGCAGGAAGCTGTTGTGCACAGATTCTTTGGATGAAGAATCAGTTACTGGATTATGGGTTAACATATTTCAAAATCCCTATTTACTGTGATAATCAAAGTGCTATTGCTATGACTAGTAATCCAGTTCAACACTCAATGACAAAGCACATCAGCATCAGGTACCACTTCATCAGGGAACATGTGGATGAAGGTACAGTGGAATTGCATTTTGTTCCCACAGATCAACAATTGGCAGATATCTTCACAAAACCATTATGTGAAGCTACTTTTACAAGATTGGTAAATGAACTTGGAATGGTTTCAGGTTCTTTCTCTAAATCTGCTTAGACTTGTTCTATGAATCAGACTTTATGCTCAGTATTTACAGAATTAATCTCATTGTATATTCTATGCTTAATTGATAAATGTCTTTAAGTACTGACTGTTGTCTGATATATGTTTCTAAACTATGCTAAGTGATGTGTTTGTTCTAGTACCTATTCATTCCTATGAGGATAACTGTGCTAGATACTGACCTAGTAGTCTTCAATAAACAAATGATTCCATGGAAGAAGTAATTATTTCAGTGGAAATCTTATGACACTAGCAAATTCTGATAACTGAGCTTAGTTAAGTTTACTTTGTATATCTTATTACTAAGTCACAAATTAGAATAATGCTACTCATCTGTTAAGTTCTGATACTAGTAAAACTGCTGAATGTACTAAGTGCTGATAAACCTCTCTTATCAAAAGAAAAAGCAAAAAGATCAAAGATTAAAATCAGGTACTCCTTTGAGATCTAGAGTAAAAATGTGGAAGGGACGACCCAAGTGCATTGCTGGTATTAAGTAAATATGCATCAGAAAAGCAAAATATTTTCTTGGTGACTTTTCACACTCTATGATTACTGGAGAAATACTCTGAAAATAGCATAAATTCTGATAAACAGTCGTGACTCACTTACACTGAGAAGCCACTGTAAAACAGAATTGCAAAAGATGCATAAAATTAGCACAAAACAGTTGAGATGGACTCTATCATGAACTCATTCATCAGTAGGTTTCAGGACAATGACAGATCTTTAGCAAAATTTTAGTTATGCCTTATTTCTAAGATGTACTGAAGTAAATCAGACTTTACTCTTTGTCTGTTTTTAGCTTAATGCACACACTAATCACTCCTTCGGAATGATGAAAATTTCTGTGGTGGTCTATATTATTTTAGATAAACAGTCATTGTGTCATTATTGCACAAATTCTGAGGACAAGTTCTAAGTTACACGTCCTGATGATTAAGTTCTGACGTCCATAACTCAGAACTTGTATGAGTATTTACTAAGATGGGCATTCCTTTTTCGAGTTAAGAAATTATGTTCTGATGACTGTTAAGTTCTGGTATAGGTCTAAGTTCTGATTTCTCAGTCTAATCCTTTACTTGGCTTATCTGTGAATAAAATTTGATAATAGTCTCAGTTCGAACTCGAATATATTGAAGTGGAAGATTAATAGTCACTATGCTAAGGATTAATGGTATTTGTACTTGAACAGTCCACTGTTTCTTGTGTCTTGTGCGGTCTAGACCATGATTCCCCTTTCCAATGACTGTTATTCTTTTTCAAAGTCTAGGGAGACGAGGTAGAATTAATTCTACCTGTCAGCATTAAATATCTTTGCGTCTCTTGGCATTCTCTTGCCTATATAAACAACCACTTCACATCAGTCTTTCCATCACATTCTTCTCACACACTTATCCTCCTTCTTCTATCAAAAACACAATGGTTCGATACAACATGTTTTTGAACAACCAAACCTTCACTATGGAGCTAAGTTGTGCCGAGTGGCAGCAGGAGTGGCATGTAACAGCCATTCCTAAGGAGATCTGGGATTCTGTCCCACAGGAGGTGCTAACTCACCTTCTATTCTTCTATATGGATTACCATCGCCATCTGGAGCGATTGGAGGAGGAAAGGCGGGAAGCTATCCGTCAGCAAGAGCGAATCATATGACTCGCCATCATGTTCGTCGAAGATAGGAAGAGGAAGATGACTTAATCTTGTCTTCTTCCTGTTCTTCTTCATCCTCAGCTTTGTCAGGCTTCTTAGCTAGGACTAAAGCTGTTGATGTTAGGATTAGGAGCTTAGGGAAAATCTTGTATAAGTATTGATGTAATTTCCATTTCATAAATGTATTGTCTTGATATATTAATGAAAATTGTTTTTACTTCATGATTTTGTCTCTGAGTTATTTTATCTTGTGTTGATAAATCCTGATTGATATTCTGATGACCATATAACTTTTGTTTTATATTAAGTTCTGATTCATTTTCAGCACTTATATATCTAATTTATCTTGGTCATTTTCATGTGATGTATTTTCAGAATTTCAATGATGCAATGAAAAATAATTCAATCAGTGCTAACGGTTTAAATTTTGAATTAAAACTGTTTCTCTTGATAAATGGAACGGTTTTTCCTTGAAACTAGGCAACTGGGTAAGTAATGATTCCTGTTTTCTCGAGCCCAGTAACTGTCCGTTATTACTGCATGTCTGACAGGTGTCCAACGGTAACATTTTTGTTCAGAGTATAAGTACAACAGAGAGAAGATTTCTTTAATCTTTTATTTTCTTTATACTTTATCTTTTATTCAACCCCCTATGTGAAAAAATTAAGCATTCATAATGCTAGTGGGAATAGGGATCCTACATTCCATTACACGACCCCGGCTGTAGCACGAACCGCCATGTAATGTTCAATAGGCAGACAACTCTTGTCAATTACATCTCATGTTATTCCCTAATCAAACTTTAGCCTCTTGAATAATTGAGTCTCGGCTGTAGCACGACAAACTCAATATTCTAAGTCAAGTCTAACCCAACATTCCGTACAGTTGAATCAGTCCCCAAAGGCCCACGGCTGTAGCACGTACCGACCTTTAGATTCTTATTCAATGTACACATCTCTATGTAATAGACAAGTATATCTTATTTCGAAATCAAAGCCCTCGGCTGTAGCACGAACCGACAATGATTCAAAAATAAGAACTACTTTTCTATCATGTTGGAAGGCTATGACCGACACAAGCCCGTTGTGTCATTGGCCAATTACTACCTGATATTATTTAATTTTAGAGGGATTATATTACGTTACAATCATAATCATATTATAAAGAAATTCTTCCTTTTAAATTAAATATTTCAAATCAATAATCAATAATCAGATGATTCCCAGATCGGGTGGAGCATTGTCAAGAGGCGTCACTTAATAACCCTTTCTTACAGATATAAATCTGTTGTTGACAGAATCATCCTTTCTCTCATATCGAAAATTCATATTCAATTACGTGTTTCATAAACACAAGAATCTCATGATTGTATTCATAATATTATTATTAAGGTTATGAAACAATTTCACTATACTAGGTTGTCTAACAAACGCCTTATGTTCATTCAAGTTCACCTAAATCTATCATCGCATGATAAACTAAGCATATATCACATATATAAACATGAATAAACATCAAGGTAGGCATGTTATATCATCTAGCACATTCGTCTAAGCAATATACATCTCTATGTATCACATGAAGTATTTAAAAGCAATTTAAACAGTTAAAAACAGCTTAAAAACACTTCTGTTAGCTATAAACAGTTCGAAACAATTTCATAAAATATCATATAATATACCATTAGAAGCGTCTCGAAAAGACGAATCCAACGGCACCAAAATCACCCTAATCTGACCTCGCACGCGCCCTCACGCGCCGAAAGAAGTTTCCCCACGCGCCGACACGCGCACACGCGCTGTCAGGCGCGTGTCTGAACTCCGCCACGCGCACCCACGCGCTCCACGCGCCCGAAACCCTGATGCTGACGTCACCGGCGCGTGTCTTCCATGCGCCGCGCGTGGCACGCCAGCGCGTAAGCCCCACGCGCGCGTGGTCGACGCGCGGTCCTTCCCTTTACAGCGATTCGCCGCCGCCTTCTCTCTCCCTCGGTATGCGTGCCGCCGTCTTTACATTCTCTGCCTTTAATCTTTCCGTGCACAGCAGCACAGACAGCAGTAATACAAGCAGATGTACATACATAATATATATATACTAACAATTTATTTATATATATATATGACTTAATTTAATTACGAATTTAATTGCAACAACTTCAAAAATTCATAATAAAAAATCTATACATCATAAAATTATGAAAAAAATATCCAGACGATCTACAACACTTGTAGAACCCAGATTAACATTCAAAATTATTCTGAGAAACGATTTCTCATCAGGCAAAATTAATCCATAATATAACTTGTAAAAATCATAATTAATTCATACAAGCACATAAAATTCTGAAATTTTTACCACAGATCTATATGCATACAACCTATGCTCTGATACCATTGTTGGATTTTTAAACGCAGCGGGGCATGGCAAAACACTTTTACACATACAAAATCCAAATAAAAGCATATAAATCGTGAATAAAAATTCGAGGGATCGAATCTAACCTTTTAAAATTAATTCGCAGACAACGATCAGAGATCCTTAGCAGTTGCTCCTCAAGTGTGAAGCACTCCACCGGTATCCACCAAGAAAACGACTTTTAGGAGGAGGAGGATGTGGAGAGAATTTGGTTTTCTCTGAAACTTTTGGGTTTCTGGGGTTCAAATAAAATAGGGTCTATAATAGTGTATTTATAGGAAAAATTTTCAGCTGAAATTTTCCCATAAATAATATTATCATTATCCCATTTATTATTCTCATTAATAATTAAAACACCTTTTAATTATTAATCATTTTCTAAACACTTTAGAAATAATTCTCTCTCTTGATTTAATTTCCAAAAATTAAATCCTTAATTAATAATATTAAGAACTTTTCTTAATTAATTTATAATCAATTAAATCTCATTTAATCAATTATTAAATTTGCCAATTAATTATTTATTTCACAAATAAATAATTATTTAGCCATTATTAATTAATTTCTCCACCATTAAATCATTCTCTTTTTATGGTGTGACCCTGTAGGTTCAATATTAAGCCGGTAGTAGAAATAAATAATAATAAAACTATTTTATCATTATTTATATAAATTCTCTAATTTATTAAATATGATTAATTAATTAATCACATTTATTCTACATCGTGAGTGATGCTTCTCAACATATCGCGACTATCCGGATAATATGAATTCACTACTTAGAATACCAAGAACCTGTAAGTGAATAGTTACCGTACAATAAACTCCTTCTACCCTACAATGTCCCGATTAAATACAAGGTATGGATCTCGTGTCAAGCCTATCTAATTCAATCACTTGCTTACCATTTACTATGCGTAGTTCTATGCAAATTAGAAACTCCTTTCTAATTTCATTTACTCTGGCCAGAGATTCCTGAACTAGCATAAGTGGATCAGCCTTGAACATTCGCTTCCTTCACTGGAAGGGGTAGATCCTTTATTGATCATACACTATCTTCGTGTACAAATTCCTATACCCAGAAGAGCCCTAATAATTGTCCCTGGAGACTAAGAACTAAACCAAAGCATAGTTCAGTGTACACAAGATGACCATGATGACCTCAAGTCTAAGGATACTTGTACAACTATCACTAAGCGAACAACTGCTGACACGTGAGTGAACTCCATCAGTTGTTCAGCTATGCGAGTCATGTTCAGTGAACTTATTCTATAATAAGCACCTACATACTAGCTATAGTGTTACCACACAAATGTCTATGAGAACAGACATCCTTCATAATGAAGCAAGCATAGTATGTACCGATCTTTGCGGATTATTAATTACCAGTTAGTAATCCTACGACCAGGAACTATTTAAGTTTAGAGTTATCATCTTTTTAGGTCTCACTATTATGATCTCATCATAATCCATAAAAAGCTTTACTCTAAACTATGGTATATCTTATTTAAACACTTAAATAGATAAAGCCCGTAATAAAAACAAAACAAGTCTTTATTAATATCAATGAAATCAAAACAGATTACATAAAAGTTATTCCTAAATCCTAATACATGATTGGACTTAGGACATATTCCTTTCACCAACAACATGAGTATGAAGGATGTTGGAGTGAAGATTCCCTTTCTGGAAAAAGACAACTATCACCACTGGAAGGTGAAAATGCACCTTCATCTCCTCTCTCAAGATGAAAGGTATGTTGATTGCATTGAGAAAGGCCATCATGTTCCTCGAAGAGCTGCTACAGATGCTGATGGAGCTGTAGGCAATGAGCAAAGTATTCCAAAGTCACAATCATAATGGACAGATGAAGACATTGAGCAAGTGCACAAATATAAAAAGGTTATAAACATTCTATTCGATGGTCTTGATGGAGATATGTTTGACAATATCATCAACTATAAAACTACTAAAGATATTTGGGATACAATTCATATCATATGTGATGGAACTGAGCAAGTGAGGGAAAACAAGATACAACTTCTAATCCAGCAGTATGAGCACTTTTATTGTGAAGACAGTGAATCTTTAAGTGACATTTTTAGTATATTTCAAACTAAAAAATGCACTAAAGCTGCATGGAAGAGTCTATCAGATAAAAGATTCAAGCATGAAATTCCTTAGATCTCTACCAAAAGAATGGAAACCTATAACTGTCTCTCTAAGAAATTCTCAAGATTTACAGGGAGTTTACTTTGGAGAGACTATATGGAATCTAAAAATTTATGAGCTTTAGTTGGAACAAGATGTGCAGATAGAGAAATGAAGGAAGAAGGGATGATCTATAGTACTGGTAGCTGAATAAGAAAGAGTGAAAGAGATGAAGGTTGAAGCTGTGGAATTTTCACCAAACTCTAGGGTTTGTGAAGGCAAAGGAAAAGGGCTAGTAGCTGAGCATGAAGACCATATCAGTTAGGATGAAATGGAGGACATAGACGAACATCTAGATTTCCTATCAAGAAGGTTTACCAAACTCAAATTCAAAGAGAATTTTGGAGCATCCAAGCCAAATAGAAACATGGTGGATAAATCCAAATTCAAGTGTTTCAAATGTGGCTTGAGTGGTCATTTTTCTAGTTCATGTAGAAATCTTGATTCAGAGAAAAAGAAGTTTGAGCCTGTGGAATACAAAAAGAAGTACTTTGAATAGCTCAAACAAAATGAAAGGGCTTTCCTGACTCAAAAAAATGACTGGGTAGCTTATGGGGTAGATGAAGATGAAGAAACAAGCTATGTCAATCTTGCTCTAATGGCCAAATCAGATGAAACAGAAGTCAGTTCTTCAAACAATTAGGGAAACAGAAAGAAATCTTGGTATTTCGATAGTGGTTGTTCAAGGCACATGACTGAAGATTCTACCCTGCTCACTGAGTTCAAATACAGATGTAAGGTATATGTCATAGCCTATTTGTACATTCAAGGATTTAGCTCAACTCAAATAAGAATGTAATAAGTAAATAGTGGATCTACCGTCAAAGAGATCTCGCAAAGTAATATCTGTCAAAGGATTCAGAAACAAGGTTCATCTACAGACTTGAGTAATTAATTCACTGGAAGAAGTTCAAGAAATTGATCAAGCCTCAGTGATATAAATCAAGGTTGTGGATTTAATCAAGTGACAGAGATCTCGTCAGGGTATCAAAGAATTACAAGGATTTAATCTGAAGAAAATCAATTATCAAAGTTAAGACATGAAGAAACGTCACGGAAGTTAGTCACTCATGAACCAGACAGTACATCGAGTGTCAATAGTGAAGTGGTGGAATTGATTCATAATTGACTGTGATTATCAGAAGATTTTCAGAAAAATGGTTGCTGCTCAAGATTAGTATTAATTCTCTATTAATTAATTAAGTCATATAATTTAATTAAGAAAATAAATTATATCTGTAAAGATTAATTTATTGATTAATTGAATTAATTGATTAGTTAATTCAGAATTAATATTAAGAATTTTCAGAAGTTTAATTGGATTAAAAATAGTCTTAAATCAGCAAGACAATTGAAAATGAACTAGCATGACAATCTGGATTGTCATACCGATTGTCATGCCAAGTCATTTCAATAGTCATACCGAAAGTCATTTCAATAGTCATGACAATATTCCATTTTCATCTACATATTTCAAGATCACAATTTCTAGTAATTAAAGTTAAATCCAAACCACTAGAAATATTTATCTTGTTCTTGTGTAACTATCTAGCGGATCAAAATCCCTAGAACTTAATCTCAAATTGCGTTTAGCATTTGTTTTATTACAAAAATAGAAAAAGTTCATGTCGAATTTATTCTAGATTTGTGATAATTAATTTGATATTAATTCCTTGTAATCGATACAGTTGTTGTAACACCTTTCAAGTTTAATAATATTCTTATTTAACTTAAATTTTGTTTCATATTTTTATTCCGCATTTAATTCGATTATTCGGTACGGTTTGTATTCAACCCCCTTCTACAAACACATTGGGACCTAACAATTGGTATCAGAGCTTTCTGATTAACGAACAAATCAAGATCCTATACTTTTGTGATTTTTCAACTCCTTGAATTTTTATCTATTCAAAAATTCATAATGACTTCACAAAAAGTTGGAACCGTTAAAATTCCACTATTTGATAAAGAAAATTATATCATGTGGAAGAAGAAGATGCTCTTGTTTTTACAAGTTGCAAATCCCAAATATCTGAACTTGTTAAAGAAGGGTCCAAAAACTCCGATGGTTATTGAACCAGAGGTGATAGAAGATGAAGTTGTGATTACCAAAGCTAGAACCTATCCAAAAGAGCCTGAGGATTTTTCTCCTGCTGAAAAAGAAGAAGCCTCCTTGGATGCCAGCCTTCAGTTAATTTTAGTTGATTCCCTCGATCCCTTGATGAACAGACATGTGATGAACTGTAAAAATTCCAAACACATCTGGGAAACTATTGAGGTGATTAATGAAGGTACAGAGGAAGTTAGAGAGAACAAGTTGTAGATCCTAACCTCTCAGTATGAACATTTTAAATCCAATCCAGGAGAAGGAATTACTGAAGTGTTTGAGAGGTATAATGCATTGATCAACAACCTGAACATAAATGGAAAATATTATTCAATCAGGGAGGTCAACAAAAAGTTCCTTTTAACACTGCCAACTCATCTTGAACATAGAATCACAGCCATAAGAGAAGCTAGAGATCTGAGTGAGATTTCTTTGGATATACTCTATGGTGTGTTAAAAACCTATGAGTTGGAGCAGATTCAGCAGAAGGAAGTCTACGGGAAAGATAGAATGGTCAACACATCTACTGCTCTTGTAGCTGAAGGTCAACAACAACAACAATCTCAACAGTCGGAGAGAATGGTACAGTTTTCCAAGGCTGAGAAAAATGTAATAGTAGCAGAATATGATCCCCCTACTACAAATCAATCCAGCGATGATTTTTATTCCTTGGAAGAGCTGGAGCAATTGGAAGATGAGTCAATGGCCCAAATTGTCAAGAGATTCTCCAATGTCAGATTCAAGAGAAATCCCAAGTTCAAGTACAAGTCCAACTACAACAGATTCCAGACAGGTGGATCTTCATCCTCTAACACCAGTAGTGGTGGATACAAAACAGGGATGGTTGATCGGAGCACCATTAGATGTTATAACTGCAATGAGTTAGGACACTTTGCCACAGAATGCAGGAAGCCAAATTAAGTAAGGAAAAACTCTTATGATTTAAATCAGAAGAGTAACTCTGAAAGGGCTTACCTGGCAAAGGGAAGAAGCTGGGATGATACTGATAGTGAAGATGAAGAAGATGAGAATCTTGCTCTTATGGCTATTGATGGAAAAGCTTCATCGTCAAGAAAAGAGGTAAAATTTACTGATGCTGAATTAGTTTATCATCTAGGAGGTTCCTTAGATTCTGCTCGTCGTGATAATGAACTGTTAAGTTAGCAGATCAAAGCCTTGAGAAAGAGGTCAATGAATTAAGACTTGTGCACATTAATCAAGACAAGTTAAAAGAACAAGTATCTTTTCTAGAGAATAGAGTTGACTGTTATAGACAACTCAAAACTATTCTCAAAGACAAGATCACTGGTCTTGAGACTAAGGTTAGAGCCTACTTCAATTCTTGTTCGAAGGCTAAAGAGTTCTACAGTAAGCAAGCTGTTAATCAAACATCTGGAATAGGTTATGATTACAATGCTGCTATTGGAGAATTAGGCATAAACTCCCCTCCTCATGTCTGTGCTAAAGGGAGGGAAGTACCACATGTGCTTAAGGGTGTTGATGAACCCCTCTATAAAGCATCAATTGCTGAACCATTTGATGTGACCTCTTCTGTTATTCAAGAAGAAATACGTGCTGAAGATCATGCTAATGAGAAGGTTGTTTCTGAGTCAAGTTTGTCGAAAGTTCCAGTCAAAGTTGTGAAAGCAACTGAGACTAACTCAGACACACATGAGTTGGATAACAAAAATGCCATGTCTACCATGCATAAATTGCCTGATGTTAATCACTCTCATAAAGCATATGGTGTTGCTAATTGTATGTCTTGTGCTTTTAATTTGATGTATGCTTATCTTAATGGTAAGCATGTTTCTAATGATAAGACTACTCCTCGTCTGCATGTGAATAATAAGAAGAATGATAGGTCTAAGACTGCTAGTCCTTCTAAAGCTAGAAAGGAGACATTTGTGCCTAAGCCTAAACAGAAATTTGTTAAGGCTGTTTATAAGATCAAATGTTCAGTCATTGAGAAAGTTGAGACCATGAAAGTTAAAAATGTTGTTTTGCCTGACAAAGGACAATTCTACAAGTATGCCGGGCCCAACCAAGTTTGGGTTCCGAAGAAGGTCTAATCCATTTGTAGTGCAGGTAATTAAACATGTGTAACCGGTAGTGTAGATTCTTGACAGTGGATCATCAAGACATATGACCGGAGATAGAGCCCTGCTATCAAATGTGGTTGAGAAAGCTGGCCCCCTGGTTACCTTTAGAGATAACAACAAAGGTTTATATGAGGGATATGGTTGTTTGCAAGCTGAGAATGTTATCATTGAAAATTTGTATATTGTGCTAGGTTATTATCAGGAAGCAGTATCTAACATATAGAACTAGTGACGAGACTTGAGAATATTACGACATATCAGGCACCTGTTGCACATTACACTTGGAATTGGACTCTAGTAAGATGTGTACAAGTGTACTCCTGGTTGGTGAGTCAAAAGAGGAAGTCAGTGCACCATAGTTCATGGACTTTGCATCTGCAGATCTATTGGACTATGCAATCTCTTCTTCACAATCTCACTTCAGGTTGGTATGAACTAGTGTACTGCTCAAGCAATCGTCATATTTATAACTCTCTAATCACTAGGCACAATCATATTATTTTATATGTGCAGTGAGTTTTAGGAGTAAATCAAACTTCTTTCTACATTAGTGATTTCTTATTTCATTAAAATCTTTTGAAATCACTATTGTACATCATTTCTCTCAAAAGATTAAATGTATAATTTTCATTCATTATAGATCTTACATACATTTTATCTCTCTACTGCCATATGTTCTGTGATACAGGTTTAGTCTTCAATGGCTTTCTTTCATTGATAGTCATGAGGTTGAAAACCCACAATCTCTATCCCAGACTGTAAAGAAAAACACAGAAACAGAACCAACCAACACTCTCTTACCACTAAATGTAGTATGAATGAGCGTGAGGGAGATAGTGCCTTAGTGCACCACATAAGGAAGGTTCTGTAGTCAACCCAGTAGCTCTGTCTCCTACATAGATGAGTAGTATTTAAACCGAGACAACTGCTAGCCCCCATACATCTTCTCAAAAAGATGTAATGGCTGAAAAGGCACAAAAACAGTTACTAGATTCATTCTCTCAACAGGGTGCGTCTATTGAAATTTGCCTGTCGGCCAAGGCATCCGATGTAGTGTCACCTCTTCAAACATAAACAATTCTTGATGCACAAGGAAAGGTTACACACACAAAGGATGAGTTGACGGAAACAAGAGTTTCAACCATTTTAAGGTCAGATTCGATTGTTTAAGGTTCATTAATGGGCCAATTACCTTTACAGGTGTTAGGAGAGGATACTGATCCAAAAGCCATATGTCAGTGGTCAATGTCTACCTCCCCAGGCTTAAATCCCCTGGATGCATCTACGGATAGTGGATCTGACATAGGCGCAGATCGGCAATTTGTTGACAATGATTCAGATATTACCTGATAAGTCACAAGGAAATGTCTTCACAGACATTAGAAGGGAACCTTGATCTTTATGCTAAATTCTTTGGATCATTGTTTACCTTCCCAGAATTCAAATCTAGAACCCTAAAAGGGAAACTAGCAACTTATAAATTATGACTCAGATTGATCTGATGAGTTTAACAAGGATGGGGATTTGTGAACTCCCATTGCACCACCTGTGACCTCCTTAAGGATGGCTAAGGTGATTTTCTTTGCAGGTACAGCTGATTTTTGGAGCTATGAGTGGAGTGATACACTTGTGAGAATGAGTGTAAACACGAGTGGAGAGAAGAGTGAAACACATGTGAGGTACACTAAACAGAATCACACACTCACAGTGAGGAAGAAAGAGAAACACTGGTTATTTCTTTTCCAACCAAGTGAAATATGAGAACTCCTTCAGACGACGGCATACATTCCTTCTTTAAGGGGGAGATAAAAGTTTAAGTAATAGTTTGGAGGATTCCTCAACTAAGGGGGAGAAATAGCAGGGAGGAAGAAAAAGATCCTACATATGTACACTACACCACACCATGTTGTTTGTAACTACAGATCCTATTATACGGGAGAAGAGGTGGTAAACACAAGGTGATTTTCTAGTAAGGGAAGAAGCTGTTTTCTAAAATGGGAGTACCATTGTTTTTATCTGCGGATCCTATTGTACGGGAGAGGTGGTAAACGAAGGTGATCTTCTTTAATCAGTTGATTCTCATAGGGGGAGAAGCAAGATAGATATGCGCTTCTCAACAGGAAATGTGGTTGTACAAATGAAAATGAAACTACTTGAAGATATGTTCAGTCTAAAGGAACATCTATTTGGAATCTGGAAAAGGTTAAATGTCATCCAGAACTTTTCTGCTATTTACTTTGTATTTCTGTTTATATCTTTTTCTTATTTGTTAGTTGAGTTATCCTCTAGGTATTTGTGTGTTATTGTCTAACAAACAAATATGGGGAGATTGTAAGGTATATGTCATAGCCTATTTATACATTCGACGATTTAACTCAACTCAAATAAGAATGTAATAAGTAAATAGTGGATCTACCGTCAAAGAGATGTCGCAAAGTAATATCTGTCAAAGGATTCAGAAACAAGGTTCATCTACAGACTTGAAGAATTAATTCACTGGAAGAAGTTCAAGAAATTGATCAAGCCTCAGTGATATAAATCAAGGTTGTGGATTTAATCAAGTGACAGAGATCTCGTCAGGGTATCAAAGAATTACAAGGATTTAATCTGAAGAAAATCAATTATCAAAGTTAAGACATGAAGAAATGTCACAGAAGTTAGTCACTCATGAACCAGACAGTACATCGAGTGTCAACAGTGAAGTGGTGGAATTGATTCATAATTGACTGTGATTATCAGAAGATTTTCAGAAGAATGGTTGCTGCTCATGATTAGTATTAATTCTCTATTAATTAATTAAGTCATATAATTTAATTAAGAAAATAAATTATATCTACAGACATTAATTTATTGATTAATTTAATTAATTGATTAATTAATACAAAATTAATATTAAGAATTTTCAGAAGTTTAATTGGATTAAAAACAGTCTTAAATCAGCAAGACAATTGAAAATGAACTAGCATGACAATCTGGATTGTCATACCGATTGTCATGCCAAGTCATTTCAATAGTCATACCGAAAGTTCTACTGGGAAGGAGATTATCTTGCTAGTTCAACTGATTGTCATACCGAAAGACATTGTAGTTCAATCAGATTGTCTTGCTAGTACAATCAATAGTCCTACCGATTGTCTTGCTGAGCTCAGGATTGTCTTGCCAGTTCAATGAGAGTCTGTTGATTGATTTAAAAAGAAAAGAAGAAGCAGAAGACTAATATCCAACAGAATACATTCTCAACAGGAACATAGAAGCAGCCGCCTAGAAATATTCCATTTTCATCTACATATTTCAAGATCACAATTTCTAGTAATTAAAGTTAAATCCAAACCACTAGAAATCTTTATCTTGTTCTTTTGTAACTATCTAGTGGATCAAAATCCCTAGAACTTAATCTCAACTTGCGTTTATCATTTGAATCTTTTTATTACAAAAATAGAAAAAGTTCATGTTGAATTTATTCGAGATTTGTGATAATTAATTTGAGATTAATTCCTTGTAATCGATACAGTTGTTGTAACACCTTTGAAGTTTAATAATATTCTTATTTAACTTGAATTTTGTTTCATATATTTATTCCGCATTTAATTCGATTATTCGGTACGGTTTGTATTCAACCCCCCTTCTACAAACACATTGAGACCTAACAACAGAGATGGCCCAAGTATTACTTTTGAAGATGACAACAAAGGGTATATTTTGGGATATGGTTTGATTTCTAAAGACAACGTCATCATTGAAGAAGTTGCTTTGGTGGATGGACTCAAATACCATCTTTTGAGTGTCATACAACTATGTGATAAGGGCAACTCAACAACATTCAATTCAGAAGCATGTGTTGTTACAAATATAAAGAACAACAAAGTGGTTCTCGCTGGAGTGAGAAAAGGAAATGTGTATCTAGCTGACTTCAACTCATCAAGTGCAAATTCTATTACTTTTCTTTTCAGCAAAGCAAGTCCAGATGAAAGTTGGTTGTAGCACAAGAAACTGTCCCATCTGAACTTCAAGACTATGAATGAATTAGTCAGGTAAGATCTTGTAAGAGGCATTCCTCAAGTTGACTTCTCAAAGGATGGATTGTGTGATACCTGTGAGAAAGGAAAACAAATCAAGGCATCATTCAAAAAGATTCTTGAATCTACAGTTGAAGAACCTCTATAGCTATTGCACATGGACTTGTTTGGACCAGTCAATGTGTTGTCAATTTTAAAGAAAAAATATTGCCTAGTGATTGTAGATGATTTCTCAAAGTTCACATGAACATATTTCCTAAAATCTGAAGATGAAGCTAGTAAAATTATTATCAATCATATAAGGAAAGTCAACAATCATCCTGATCTTAAATTAAGAAAAATCAGGAGTGATAATGGGACTGAGTTCAAGAATTCTGTAATAAGGTTATTTTGTGAAGAAAATGGGATCATGCATGAATTTTCTGCAGCAAGGACTCCATAAAAAATGGAGTGGTAGAAAGAAAAAATAGATCTCTCATTGAAGCTGCAAGGACAATGCTAGAAGAATCAAAGTTACCAACTTACTTTTGGGCAGAAGCTATAAATACTGCATGCTACACTTAAAAAAAATTTGGTCAATCAAGCAAAATGCATGATTCCTTATCAATTATTCAAGAACAGGTTGCCAACACTAAAATTGCTTCATGTCTTTGGCCGCAAGTGCTATATGGAAAGTTTGATGCCAAAGCAGATGAAGGTATCTTCGTTGGGTATGTAGTTGGAAAAGCATACAGAGTCTACAATCTCAGAACCAATATTATTATGAAATTTGTACATATTGTGTTTGATGATAAGAAGATTGAAGGACTGTAAGATGAAGGTTTCCATGAAAGCCTCAAATTTGACAATGTCGAGATGAACTGTGATGATAATGATGATGAAAGTGATCAAGAAATAATGTCTAAGGAAAATGCAGAAAAATCAATAATAAATGAAGCACAAAATTCTACATCCGTCGAAAGACAAGGTGCATCATCCGTTGAAAGACAAACTGCATCATCCGTCGAAAGGCAAAATTCAACATCCATTGAGCCATAAATAGGAGTTAAAAGTCAACATAGATCACACACAGAAAGGACCTTAACTTCACGTCAAAGATCCACAAACTCAGGGGAATTTCTTCTAATCAAAACTCAGTCACACATCAAGGCAACTTGGAGGCCTCTTCATCTAGTGCTAATCTACCACAACAAAGGAAATAGACTAGAGATCACCCATTTGAGATAATTATTGGTGATGCATCTTCAAGAGTACAAACAAGGAAAGCTACTCAAGAAGAATGTCTCTATAGCAGCTTTTTGTCTCAGGAAGAGCCAAAGAAGGTAAAATAAGCTTTGTTGGACCTTGATTGGATTTTAGCTATGCAGGAAGAGCTAAACCAATTTGAAAGGAATAATGTATGGAAGCTGGTACCAAACCCTAAAGGATAGAATCATATTGACACCAAATAGGTATTCAGAAACAAGATGGATGAAAATGGCATAGTAGCCAGGAACAAAACTAGATTGGTTGCTAAGGGCTATTGTCAACAAGAAGGAATAGATTTTGATGAGACCTTTGCTCTCATTGCAAGACTTGAAGTCATCCGAATCTTTCTAGCCTATGCAGCCCATGCCAATTTCAAGTTCTATCAAATGGATGTTAAAAGTTCTATGTCAGTCAGCATCCTAGTTTTGAAGACCCCAATTTTCCAGATTATGTCTACTATCTTATGAAAGCACTTTATATATTGAAGCAAGCACCTAGAGCCTGGTATGACACTTGTCAAAGTTTCTTTTAGAAAATCATTTCACAAGAGGTACTGTTGACAAAACTCTTTCTTTAGAAATGTTAATGGCTCTAATATACTTGTTCAGATTTATGTAGATGATATTATATTTGGATCTACAGATGAGAAACTTTGCAAAATGTTTTCCAAATTGATGCAAATTAAATATGAAATGAGCATGATGGGAGAACTGACTTACTTTCTTGGTTTACAAGTTAAGCAAGTTAGTGATGAAATATTCATTAGGCAAACCAAATATATTTATGATCTTTTAAAAAAGTTTGACTTAATAGATTGCACATCTACAAAAACTCCCATGGCCACTGCCACTAAACTTGAATTGAACACTAATGAAAAGTCTGTGGACATTTTAAGTTATAGAGGCATGGTGGGCTCACTTTTATATTTAACATCCAGTAGGCCATATATAATGTTTGCTACTTGTCTTTGTGCTAGATTTCAAGCTGATCCTAGAGAATCTCATTTAGTAGCTATTAGGAGAATGTTTAGATATCTCAAAGGAACACCAAAACTTGGCATTTGGTATCCTATAGATTCTGATTTTGATCTAATTGGTTATTCAGATGCATATTATGCAGGTTGTAGAATTGATACAAAAGGTACAACAGGAACTTGTCAATTTCTAGGAAACAAACTAGTGTCCTGGTGTAGTAAGAAACAAAATTCACTCTCTAAATCTAATCTTCTACAGCTGAGGCTTAATACATTGTTGAAGGGAGTTATTGTGCATAGATTATATGAATGAAGAATCAATTATTGGATTATGGTCTACATGTGGACAAGATTCTAATTTTCCGTGACAACACAGTGCCATTGCTATTACTAAAAATCCTGTGCAACATTCAAGGAAAAAGCACATTGATATCAAGTACCACTTTATTCGAGAACATGTTATGAATGGTACTTTAGAACTTCATTTTGTTCCAAGTGAGAAGCAACTTGCAGACATATTTACCAAGCCACCTGATGAGTCAACTTTCAATAGGTTAGTAAGTGACTAAAGTATGCATGAATATTCCTAAATTGTTTTGATGTCTAAGCAATTTGTAATGCAGCCAGAAAAAATTTCATTTTTCCTAAAAAGATGAAATTTTGGCTAAGTCAAAATTTACATCTCAACCAATGTTCATTATCCGTTGAAAGTGAACATCCGTTGAATTTTATTATCTATTGAAAATCAAATATTTTTTGGGTACTTTATATCTTGACGGATGTCCATTTAATCCATATCCATTGAATTGCTTTAATCATAGTTGTTAATTCTATACCCTATCTGTCGAATTTACTTACATCATGTAAGTATATGTCGATGGATAATCTCTAGAATTTCTACAGTTATTTCATTTTTAAACGGCTATGTTGGGCAAATTTTATTGGCTACTTTATTATATTTCTCAATTTTCACTTGTTTATTTCTGAGAAAGTATAAAAGCCCCCTTTCATTTTTCATTTTACTTTTAGCTTTCTCAAAGAAATTTTACTCTCTTTGCCTCCAAAACAAAACCCCCTTTTCTTTGTAACTGCTTTCAATCACAACAATGGCACCTGCAGTCGAAATCATGTCTCAATCTGGATTTGTTTATGAGAAGAACAACTTTGTAGCACTGGTGAACAAAGATATTGCTGCTTCTGAGGACTATCACAAGATGATGGACTTCATTCGAAGTTACAAACTAAGCTATGCGATGCTTGAATCTCCTGTTATCTACTATGAAGTTGTGGATGAGATTTGGACAACTGCAGTGTACAATTCTAAAGATAAGACCATTGCCTTCTCTCTCAAAGGTAATGACTATTGTATTAATTATGATGAAATTCAAGCATGCTTTCACTTACCTAAAAACAACACACTTGTTCCATACACAGACACAGATGTGAGCACCATACTTGTGTTTATGGATTATTCTCTAAATCCTGTCAAATTAGGTGAGGTTAGGGGAATGGGCCTTAGAAAAGAGTGGAGCTTTCTCTGTGACTCATTTATAAAAGCACTTTCAGGAAAGACTAACAATTTTATGCCATTACATATTTTATGGTTAATATGCTTTACATGCTATTAAGTGATTAGTACTTCAATTTTAGTAGTTCTGTCATGTTTGAACTAGGGTATAAGTTAGGAGACATTAAAAAGAGGTCAAAGAACATATACTATGATAGGTTTATTATTATGCTAAAAAATCATGTGTCTAAAGACCTCTTGATTGAGAACCCAACAAATAAACTTGATTGTTGGGTCCAAAAAAAAGGGTTCTTGCAGATCTTAACAGGAACAATCTCCACAGTAAAGTGCCTCTCAACTATTTGCCAATCATGGAGGCACCTCAAGTAAGTGAGGTAACTGTTTATGTCTCTACTATCTCCCAACCTCAAGTTTCTTTGTAAACTACTGTGGTTGTGGCATTAGTGATTGTGACCAAACAAATGCCTACCCAAGCCACAAAATCCAAAATTTCAAAACCCAAGTCAAAGAAACCCCACTCTAGTTCCTCCCAAAAGAAACTAGTTTTAAAAACTACCAAAACAGAAGAGGGGAGTGTGAAGGGTGGTAAGGAAGGTGAGGGACAGGGTGGAAATAAAAAACACCCTAAGGATAAGGAGAATGAGGTAAGTGTGACCCAAACCAGCCACATTGTAGTCTCCCAACAGAATATAGTGCTTAATAAGAAAATAAGCTCATTGCTAGTTGCATCCTCCCAAAAGGATGTAACTATTGAAACAAGCTCTCAACCAAGAACACATGCCAAAAGGGGAAGGGACATTGGCCAACCTCAAACTTATATCAGAAAGTAAAAATCTAAATCTTTGGTGGAGTCACAGGGTGCAGACACAGTGCCAACTGTAGTCAAAGACTCAGTTATTGCACCATCATAAACTCAGGTTGATGTGGCTCCAATAAATGTGGAGTCACAGCCAAAATCTCTCATAATTGAAACATCTCACACACACAATTCTCCCACAAACTCACTATATGTGGATATGATCAACACATCAATTCCTGATTCTCCATTTTTGACACTCATGGATGAGCCAAAATCTAAAGAAAGTGAGCATCATCTTATAGATGATTTGTTGGCTCACTTTCCATTTCTTTCTGAAGCTACTGAGAAATCTGTGCACAATCTCAAATCAATCACCATGGATTCTACAGTAGTTTCAATTCCTAACTCTATCATTTTTACTCTCTTGACGGATATTCCTCATCCATCGATAAGTAATTGTCTCTCGACGAATAAGTTCTATAGCAATTATATGTCGACATTCATAACTACTATTTCAACGGATATCTCTCATCCGTTGGAAGTCTCTACACAGCTTGAAATTTCTAAACATGTTACAAGTGTAGATGACTTAGTGGTTGTTCAATCACTTTTAGGATTGGGAGAAAGGAGTGGCTTGAGTGAGAGGCTGAGTTGCTCTCAGGCAAAAGAAGAGAAAAAGAGTGAACAATTGCATGCTATTTCTTCCAGCATGGCAAAAGTGAGTAAGAGGAGTCCCACCTTAGATGTGAAGGTGAGGGTGGGAAGCCAAGGGGAGCCCTTGATGCAAGAAAAGAGAGATCATGAAAGAAAAGCAGGTAAAACAGAATGGGAAGATCCCGTTGTTAGTGAGTTAAGGGATGTCAATGATGCATAAAAGAAGCAACTATTTCAGAAAGAATATCAAGTTGTCTTAGATTATGTCTCTTTTGATACTGAGGCATTTACTCGTCCTGTACCAGCATATCAAATTCTAGCTGGACTGGGCAATGAGGATGCTGAGAAGAATCTTAATTTGGTGCACACAATAGCATAAATGCAAAGGGAAAAGGATGTAATCAACTCTCTTCCACCTACAGCTGGTGATGATCTTTAGTTAGATTCTAGTGGATCTTTTGGGGATGCTTCTAATGAGGAAGATGCTGGCCTAAACATAGGGGGAGATGCAGGACCTAGCTCAACCACAAGCACTCCAGCCCGGATGTTAACAAGGACTGCACTGATCATCACTTTAAATCTACTCTATTCAAGTTTATCCATCAAACTCAATCAGCTATTCAAGCCACCACAAATGCCAATACCAAGTATCTTCTCCAAGACCATATTGAATCTCTACAACTGTACAAGATTCAATCTCTCAAACAGAGTCAAGATGTGGATGACATCAAGATCAACATTGAGCAAGTCAAGAAGGATATCAATGATAGAATAAAGTATAAGCTTCATGAATCAATAATGAAAGACATTCACCAGAAAATTAGGAAGGACTATAACTTGAGTAGCAAGATTGATACTTTGGACTCTAGGCTCACAGCAGTGGAGAATTCTCTTACCAAGGTGCTTGTCAAAAAGTACATCAGACTCTCCTACTTCAAAAATTGATGGATGACCAAACTTCAACCCCAGCATTACTTGATGATAAAAAGGGGGAGATGGATGGAACTTCCCAACTCAGTAAGGGGAGGAAAATGTGCATATCCAAGTGAGCAAGGTAATAGTTCCATCCATTAGTTATTCTAAGCCACCAATATTGGACAACATTGACTTGATCAACATAGCAGCAACTGAACTCAAGATAAAAGACCAAATGAAGAAAATTGATAAAAAAAATTGAACAGGTATTTAATCCAATTGAAAATCAAGAAAAATCTGTGAAGTACTTCACATAACTGAGATAAATTCCAATAAAGTAAATGAGGTTGGGGAATATGGAAAGAGGTCAAACCTTATCTAGAATTCATTAAAATGCCGCTGTGATTTTGAAGCCCAGGAATCATTCAACAAAACATTCAAGCAAAAATCCTTTGGACCCGGTTTATGCAACTTCTCAACCTGATGAAAAGAAACTGCTTGGTCACTCCATTGCAAATCACAAAGATCCAAGAGACTCACTCTTGAAGAAAAAAATAGCAAAGATCTATAAAAATGGCAAGTAGATTTGTGTGATGGCTGGACATCCTTAATTTGCAGAAGCTAAGAGAGAAGAAAAATTGAGGCTCAAGTCTTAGAAAAGGCAGGATGCCTTAGAAGCAAAGAAACAAGTTGAGAAGCCTACCACCAAGTCAGAAATTGAGAAGCCTGCCACAACTAAAACTGAGAAGCTGAAGGAACCAAGGCAGAATTCAGAAAAGGGGTATAGGAAGGAAAGAGCAAAAAGGAAGCTGGTATTTGAAGAAGAAGAGGAAGAACCAAAGCCAACTCAGTCTACTACTACTAATCAACCAACTATGCCTATAATGGAGCAAGTTGAAATCAAGGTCCATCTTGGTGTGAATTTTCTTGGTGAGCCAATCATTCCCAAGGATGAACCAATAGACTGGGAAAGCCTATCTATTCCAGAGCTGAACATTCTAATACCAACCACCTCTAAAAGAAAAAATAACATACCAAAGAAGCCAGTCAAATATATCCCATTTCAATCCAAAACCTTATCTAAACCCAAGCCAATAGTCAACAAAGGAGATCAGCTCTTTATTTGTGACATAAAGGAGTTATCAGACATAAATCTTTACTTGGATGAGCTAGATGAAGTGAGAGCTATTGATGCCCACAACAGACTCCCAAAAAGATTAATGTTCAGGTACAAGGGTGGAAAGGAATTTACTTGGCCTCTTCATAGGATTCTCAATGAATGTTACTCTGTCTTAGTAAAAGTATTCTCTACTATCAAAAAAAACTTTGGATTCACCATGGTGGCCAAAAAGGAGATACTGAATAAAATTGAACAAATAAGACAAAGCTGGAGAGACCCAAGTGCACTTCCAAGAGTCTTAACCATTCCTTACACTGGGAATAGAGTGCACTTGAGGCCATACTGGTTGATGGAGTTCAAGGATGAAAAGAATACCTTAAGATTTTTTAGATTAGAAGACCAGCTAAATATTTCAAGAAATGAAACTCTCAAAGAAATACAGAAGATGCTGGATCAATCTAATGAAGATGAATCTGAGTTCTACAGACAACTCCAACACCAGACATAAGAGAATAATGAAAAATTGGGAAAGAAGACTAGACACTTAAGGAGAAAAAAATAAATTTTATCAGACTAGAGGAGCGCCTTGAACAAAGCTTATAAGACCTATGAGAACTTTCTTTAATCATCCTTCAATAAAATTGCAGCACTTATCATTTTAATCAGCTATTGAATGATCTTTTTATATAAGGTGTTTTGTTATCATTAAGTCCTCCTAAATTTATACCTACAATTCTAATAAACATAAATTGGGGGAGATTGTTAGGAATATGTTGTAGGCTTGATGATATTTTATCAAAACACCTTAGTAGATTTAATTAAGTGTAATTGTAGCTTTCAACGGATAATCTTACTCTGTCATCCGTTGAAAGAGTAGCTTATGTTTAAATAAGTTTTTGTAGCACATTCTTGTGTACTGTAATGTCTTAGAGAATTAGAAGTTGTAGGACATTCTAAGTCATGTTGGCTACTAGAATGATATGCAAAAATAGGTTGGATAATTATAAATATTAGATGCTTTGTAATTTTGCATAAGTGAAATTGAGTCAACTGCTATGGAAATACTTTCAACTGATGTTTCTACAAGGCTTCGATGGATGACCCAAGTCTCATTCAACAAAATGATCCAATAGAGTCTCGACGGATGATCTAACAAAGTCTCGACAGATATCAAATTCAAATAAGAGTTAATAGTGACTTGATAGTCACATGGGTTGATTGTATAAAAAAGGAGTGTGGAAGCCTATTAGCAGGATTTTGAGAACAAAGAAGCATTTCCATTTCCATGCTTACTTGAAGAAATATAAAGATGCTCGATGGAGTGTGATTAGACTTAGACATTTTGTTTTATTAGTTTGTCTTTTTCACATATAACTTGGTAATATATAAACCAAGAGTAGCAAGTAGAAACATATCAATTGAAAGAACCGAGAAATAGATAAGGCTTAATCTGCTAAGAATTTCCGAGTTCTTAATTTGTAATTTTACTTGTAAGTAGCTGTGTGCATTCTTGCATCATAGAGATCTCAATCAATATATATATATATATATATATTGGAAAGTTCAATCCACTAGAAAGTTTTTAAATCTTTTTGTTTAAATAACTGTGTTTTAAATACATTCATATTTCATTCCGCACACTTGCATATTCAAACACTGATATATTTTGATATTATAGTTTCTCTAATTTCGAAAAGAAACCTAGAATTACATTTAACCCCCCTCTGTAATTTTATTGTTAGACTGTTTGGGAATAACATAACTATACATACTCTTACACACTCTCATTTCTACTTTACTATAACCTGGGCTCTGATACCAACCTGTAACGCCCCCAAATCCGGGGTCAGAGGATTTGGTCGTCACAATGAAACCTCAATCCAAATTAACTTGTTTAACAAGAAATAGTTCTTAATAATTGAAATATAACATCTGCGACCATAAAACTACACCAAGATCTTTTTAGGTTACAGTTCCAGAAATAAGAAATCCAAATTCCACAAATAAATTTTTCACTTTTTTTAAAACACCTTTTTCAACAAATTACAAACTCCAAACTAAACCCGCTAGTATAACTTCGAAAAGAAGTATGCTAGGCCCAAATGCACGATAATTGAACTATAATATATATACACAAAAGGCTTTACACAAAAGGACTTACACAAGTCCACAAACCATGGACCAACCACCTTCCAAAAGCTTCTTCCTCTATTGTTCTCGAATTACGCAGTTAAACAACGAAAGTTAATCCTCACTGGAAGGTTAAATTTAAAAATAGGCAAGTAGGAGAGAAATAAATGCTCAACAAGTTCAGTATTACATATATATGGTCTTTTTGATATAAAACCAACATCTGCAATAGAGCAAAATATTTAAAATCATAATTGCTAACTCAAAGAAATTAATTAATGAATCCCAAAATTGATTCCTTAAATGTATTAAAAACTCTTTTGATGTTTTTGAGCGAAAATGTTTCAGCAATACTTTAAATCTCGACGAGAATAAAACTCATAAAACAGTGCTTACAGAAATATCGTAAACAACAATATGAAACAGTGATTATGGGCTGAATCATAACTTTACTCAAGACTGCACTCTTGATATTAATACTCATTTTGATGTCAACGTCAAATTAGATATTAATACTAACTTTGATGCTCACAACATCCCATACTGAAGTCAACATCAATCATATATATTAATACCACCTTTGATATTTAACAACAAATTAAATATCAACATCAATCGATATCCTATCATAATAAACTCCCCATTTCTCATGGTCTGAAGTAATCTCAATAACTGATGGAGAGATAACTAGTAAGATTAGTTATTCGCTAAATAACAATATCAAGTTCCATTATATATAGTGAAATAGGATAGCATAGTTATTCACAATCTATCAGAAATTGAATTATGTTCTAGTAGAACAATTGCTAAAATATCATGATTTCAATAATCCAATGATTATATGCATGCAATGTCTCCCGGCATCTTTATAAAATAGTTCAATCCAAATGTATAAATATATAACTATTCTGGAAGTAGAACAGTGTATGAAAACTTGCATTATCATAATTAAGCAGTTTGATAAGTAAAACATTAAACTATTCTGTAATTAGAATAGTATAGGAATGCTTGCCTTTGTTTTTTAGCAGTTAAGCCCACTCGCAATAACACGACTATCTCGTTCTGACGTCTCATGACATTGTTGTATTTTATTTCAATAATTCACTGATATATTGCTCATGTGATTGCTAGAAGCCCAATATGCATTACTATTCAACTTTACTCTGGATCCCACTGTCTGAGTCTTGATTTTCTCGAACAACTCGAATCTATAATTAAAAGATACAACCTTAATTGTCTACATGATAATTACTCGACGAACTGCGCGTCAAAACTCTATCGTCTACCCAAACGATAACCCACATGTAAAGAAAACAATCAGACACAATACTCTTGACCCACGTACGCACGCAGACATATTTTTGATATGTAAACTGACAATTTTTTTATATAACAAACTCATTTATATCCAATAAATGGATAGGAAATCTACCGAAAATTCGGCATCATTTCCTCTATTTATCAAACCGTCAGATTCCTTTTTCTGTACCCCGAAAATAAATTAAAACGAAAATATGCCCAGCAAATTTTCTTTTCGAAATCTCACAATATATATACCTATGTGTAGGTAGTGAAGCGCTGATCATTTCTATATATAACAATTAAAATTTGGACGGACGGTTTGGGAGATATGAATTTTTGAAAATTAAAAGTATATAAACATTGGAGAGAGAGGAGAGACAGAAGAGAGGAAGATAAGAGAGAAAGGGAAGGGGACTGCAGGTGAGGGAAAGATAAGGGGGAGGGGGAGGGGTAGGTTCCGGGTGTGGGGGGTGGGGTGGGTAGGTTATTTTCATTACACATTTTTGTATTTTTTTAACTAAAATCAATTCAAATCAATAAGCTCAAAACTAATAATTAACGCGGAATAATATTTAATTAAATAAATATAAAATTTATACCAAAATTTCCCAAAAATTATGAATATTCCAAAAATATGAAAATGTAATATATTTGAAAGTCCCATGATTTTGTAATGTTAGGTCACACACACACTGTAGAGGGGGTGAATACAGTGTATAGTACACTTAAATCGAACTTTAAGAACTTAAGTAACAGAAAACAAACTTTATTGAAACAATAAACTCTGTTACAGTATGGAACTGTTACCTCTCAGTGATGAACAAATATCACGAGAGCTGCTAGGGTTACAATGAATAATCTTTTCTAATAATGATAACACTTATAGTGTAAACCCTATGTCTGTGTTTATATACTACACAGTTACAAGATAATCGCTAATTGAAATGGAATATAATTCTGCTTCCTAAAATATATCAATCAGATATCTTTTCTTCCAAGTATTCCATTCTTCACGAAATTCCTTCTTCATGCATATCTCTTCTTATGTTTATCTCGATCTTCTTTCCTTTAATCAGCTACTGTCCTTATCTGATTGTCCTTCAGCACTTAAGTTCTGATATCTATCTTCTGATGATTATCTCCTGATAATATAAGTACTGATATCCTTAAGTCCTGACTTCCAGTATAAGTACTGATCAACAGTTAAGTACTGATTTATCCTGTTCACGTAAGATCTGAAAGCTAAACATAAAACATATTAGCCATGACATTATCAAATATATCTAACAATCTCCCCCAACTTGTAAATTAACAAAATATACAAGTTTAACAGATATTTGATGATGTCAAAAACATTAAGTACAAATGCATGAGAAATGGATTAGATAACTACAACTTACAGTCCTTAAAGTTTTTACCAATTTCAATTTCTGATAACAACTTCAATCTGTATAAATATCAGAATTTAAGCAGTTGTAGATCTTCGACTTGGCTTCTTCATTTTCTGATCTCTCTGATGTCAGGAGTTGTTCTGAGATAGTTCTTCAACAAACATTTCTCAGCATATCTTAGTTCATCAATCATTCTCCTTTTAACACCTTTAAGCTCTGCAGTATCTTCACCAGTTTGAAAGATTGCAGCTCTGAGATCATTAATCTTTGCTTTTCTCAACTCCTGATCTAGTCTTATGACATAAGCTTTGTCAGACTCAAGATTGAATTCAAGTCCCTTAATACCAAGATACGTTCTGATCTGTGCAGTATTAGGCTTCATATCAACAATATCACCATTGTGATCTCTGTACTTTGGAACATATATGCTGTCAGACTTAACAGAATAAAGCCTTTTCTGTCTCTGAATCTGTTCTTTTAAGTAGTTTGCAGCAGTCTCTGTTATTCTGTCATCCACTTGAAGTAAGAAAAGTACATGCTCCAATTCTTCAAAATACTTCAAATGAATGGCATTTTGTCTTATATGATAAACCCTACCATCTGTCATGAAATACAACATGATGTATTCTTGTAAGTAGGTATGGTAAACCATCTGTACAGATTCCAGTTGATTCAATCTCTCAGGAGTTGCTCCAATACCTGGTTCACTCAAGGAAGTTGGATCATTGGTAGTGTTGTGTACTCTTCTTTCATCAGCACTTCCCAATCCAGTTTTATCTCTAGCTTCCTTTCCAGTAACTACTCTTGCTTCAAAACCACTTGCAGTAGTCTTCAAAGATTGAGTCTGTTTTGCTTTAGTGAATCCTGGTAGGAGTGTCTTTGATCTATTTTCTGATATCAAGTTAACTTGAGCTCTGTCAGAGGTTACTTGCTTCTTCTGAATATCAGAACTTACAATTTCTTGACTCTGAACAACTTGAGCCATGTCAGAGGTTGTTTTAAGAACTTTTCTTGAAGTCAGAGCAAGATCATCTTTTCCATCAGTAATTTCTTCTTTCTCAGGAGGTACATAAGCCTTGATAGGTTCACCAACCTTTTCTTTACCCTTGGATCTTGGATCTATCTATGGTTGTGATCTAGCCAATGTTGCTTCAGTATGTGTCCTTTCTTTGATCACAATGCCTTTAAGTTTTGGAAGTAACTTTTTACCAGAAGCTTCAGATTTAGATGTGACTTTCTCTGATTTAAGTCTGGCTTCTTCTTCCTTTAAACTTTCCAAGTCCATCCCTGGATTTTCTTGAAGAAATAACTGTCTTGACATTTCCTCATCAAGATCTAGAAGTTCATCAGAACTTATCCTTTTACCAGCAGCAGAACTTATTCTTTTCCCAGTATCAGAACTTGTTCTGTGACTAGCTTGTCTTGATGTAAACCTTCTACCTTGACTATGACCACTACCCATTCCAGAGTTTCCTTGGTCATCTTTTCCATCATCCTTTCCTTGCAGTGTCTTGTTGGTTTTGCATTTAGACTTAATTACCTTCTCCCCCTTTTTGGCATCAGCAGGTAATAAAAGAGAGATAAGTAGTTCCACTGAGGTCTGGATTTCAGTAAGTTGCGATTGCTGAGAAGCTTGATTTGTCAGAATTTGATCAATCTGAGCTTGTTGTTTCTCTTGAGTTTTCTCAATATAAGGAATCCTGTCAATGGTAGGTTGAAAGAACTTTTTCTTATCAATTTTCCAAACTTGTTCCTGTTTGATAAAGTTCTCCTGAATCTTGTGTAGCTCTGCATGAGTATTGGAATGAAGACCTTGTAGATGTTTAGTACTCAATGCAGTGACTCTAAGCTGGGTTTTAAAATCATCAGAATTTAACATTTCATCAGCTTTAGTCAAGTGCTCAGCAAGATGTAAAGCATTTGGAACACATGAAACTGAGTTCCATTCCTTAGTCCACTCCTGACCTGCAGGAGTTTCACTCCAAGGCACTGGTGCATCCCTGATAATAAACTCCTTTACCAGTTCAGACTTAAGAAGAGTTGGTGGAGGAGTATATCCTTAAGGACCTGCTTTATCAGCATCTACAGTTGTAGCAGCTTCACTAGTATCTCCAACATTTGCAGCATCAGAACTTAAAGAATCAGTATCTTCTGATAAGACAACAGTGTGAGTAGCAATGGAGGCTTCAACATCCTCTAATTGCTGATCTGATACTAAGTTCTGATCAACAGCCATATCCTGATGCTCACCTAAAATCTGATCATCAGCATCTTGATGCAGAGAAGGTGATGTTGATAACTCTGGAGTTTGAACAACATCAGTAACAAGTGTTGTGGAAGGATTATTTGTTGTTGGAGCTTCTAAGAAAAGTATTGTAGGCACAACCAGGTTCTGAATATCAATTTCAGCACTTGTGCCTGGATCAACAAGAGATACAGATGGTGAGTTAGCCTTGTCAGATACAGCTTCCTGAGATGGAGTTGATGGAGAAGAAGTGACTGGAGCAAATTCCTTGTCTTGTGAGATCAGAGATTCCTGATCCCCTTCCTTAGCTGCTTCCTCCTCATCATCTGAAACTGGCCTTTGTGCCCTCTGTTTCTTGTACTTCCTTCTTGATTTGGATTCCTTGGGAGTTTCAGGAACTATCATACGTCTAAGCCTCTTGAGAAGCCTAGAACCCCCAATTTCAGAATCCTTCTGAGAAGTTGCTTTCTCAGCTTCAACCACCACAGGTTCTGAAGAAGGAATCTGTTCCTCAGAATCTGATTCATCTCTCAAAGTAATTCTCCTCCTCTTTTGAGGTGTTTGAGGAACAATCTTTGTTCTCTTTGGCTTAGAGGATGTAGGCTTTATAGTAGGTGCTGAAGAAGAAGGTTGAGCAGTCTGTGAAGTGGAGAGATAGGATTTCAGATAAGTTCTGAGGGTAGGTTGAGTAGAATGAGAGGTAGGTACTGAGGTTGATGGATTTTGGGTGGTTGGAGGTGGTTGGACATCAGAGTAAACAGATCTATAAGTATCAGGATCAGCATTTACCAGGATCTGTTTCACAGACTTAGAAATCTGTAATGGTCTAACCACTTTCTTCTTAGTATCAGCATTTACCAGGTCATTAAAGTATCGTTTTGCAACCTTAAAAGGTGGGGTTTGAGTGCTGACTAAATGAGGTTCATCAGTACAGTAAGTGTAAATAAGTTGACAGAATCTAGCAAAATAAACAACATCTCGATCCTCTGTTATCCTATCCCCAATAAAACCAATTATTCCAGTTGCAAAATCAAAATGAGTTTGATGGATAATAGCATACCCTATGTGCTGACTCAGAATTGGGATAGCATCAAAATTTGAACATTTGTTCCCAAAAGCTTTGGTGATGCAATCAAAGAAGAAACTCCATTCTCTTCTGATATTAGCCCATTTCAACTGTCCAAGTTTCGTCAGACTCTTTTCATATCCCAATTCAGCCATTAACTCCCGAAGGGCTGAGTCCTCTGGAACTGAGAAAGTACACTCCTCTGGAAGATGTAAAGCCCTGCGTACTGTACCAGGAGTGACTACAAAGGATGAATCACCCACTTGGAAGATAATACTGGGAGTTCCACGGTTACCACCATCATCAAAATTACTTTTGCACCGATCATCGGGTGTTTGTCTCCAGACATGCTACCTTCTTGGAAAAGGAGTTTATCCTTGAAGGAAACAGTGGGAGAAAACTTGAACTTGATGAAGTTCAAGAAGCACAAACTACTACGGATCAAGTGGAAACACCTGTTCTGACTGAACAACCTTTTGTGGAACAGCCCATTCATAGATCAGGGAGAGTGTCTCGCCAACCTGAGAGGTAATATGGCCTTGTCATTGAGAATGACAATGAATTGTCAATCATTTGATGATGACGACCCTGTGACCTATAATGAGGCTATGAGTAGTGTTGACTCAGAGAAATGGCATAGTGCCATGAAATCCAGAATGGAATCTATGTATACGGTATAGCAGATGGCCAGGTGGAGACCTATAAGGCCAGGCTTTTGGGAAAAGGATTCAAACAAAGGTAATGGATTGACTTTGATGAAACTTTTTACATGTAGCCCTGTTAAAATCAGTTCGGATTTTGCTTGCGATTAATGTGGTTTAAAGCAAGCTTCTCGTAGATGGAACATTCGTTTTGATAAGATAATCAAAGAGTTTGATTTTATCAAAAATGTGGATGAACCATGCGTCTACAAAAGGGTTAGTGGGAGCGCGATAACATTTCTTTTATTGTATTGAATTAGAGATGACACACATAACAACATAGCAGACCCACTCACAAAGCTACTTTTTGAAAGTCACTTTGATCGTCATAAAGATGAGATGGGTATTAGATACCAGAGTGATTGGCTTTAGTACAAGTGGGAGATTGAAAGGAATATGTCCTAAGTCCAATCATGTATTAGGATTTAGGAATAACTTTTATGTAATCTGTTTTGATTTCATTGATATTAATAAAGACTTATTTTGTTTTTATTACGGGCTTTATCTATTTAAGTGTTTAAATAAGATATACCATAGTTTAGAGTAAAGCTTTTTATGGATTATGATGAGATCATAATAGTGAGACCTAAAAAGATGATAACTCTAAACTTAAATAGTTCCTGGTCGTAGGATTACTAACTGGTAATTAATAATCCGCAAAGATCGGTACATACTATGCTTGCTTCATTATGAAGGATGTCTGTTCTCATAGACATTTGTGTGGTGACACTATAGCTAGTATGTAGGTGCTTATTATAGAATAAGTTCACTGAACATGACTCGCACAGCTGAACAACTGATGGAGTTCACTCACGTGTCAGCAGTTGTTCGCTTAGTGATAGTTGTACAAGTATCCTTAGACTTGAGGTCATCATGGTCATCTTGTGTACACTGAACTATGCTTTGGTTTAGTTCTTAGTCTCCAGGGATAATTATTAGGGCTCTTCTGGGTATAGGAATTTGTACACGAAGATAGTGTATGATCAATAAAGGATCTACCCCTTCCAGTGAAGGAAGCGAATGTTCAAGGCTGATCCACTTATGCTAGTTCAGGTTTCTCTGGCCATAGTAAATGAAATTAGAAAGGAGTTTCTAATTTGCATAGAAGTACGCATAGTAAATGGTAAGCAAGTGATTGAATTAGATAGGCTTGACACGAGATCCATGCCTTGTATTTAATCGGGACATTGTAGGGTAGAAGGAGTTTATTGTACGGTAACTATTCACTGACAGGTTCTTGGTATTCTAAGCAGTGAATTCATATTATCTGGATAGTCGCGATATGTTGAGAAGCATCACTCACGATGTAGAATAAATGTGATTAATTAATTAATCATATTTAATAAATTAGAGAATTTATATAAATAATGATAAAATAGTTTTATTATTATTTATTTCTACTACCGGCTTAATATTGAACCTACAGGATCACACCATAAAAAGAGAATGATTTAATGGTGGAGGAATTAATTAATAATGGCTAAATAATTATTTATTTGTGAAATAAATAATTAATTGGCAAATTTAATAATTGATTAAATGAGATTTAATTGATTATAAATTAATTAAGAAAAGTTCTTAATATTATTAATTAAGGATTTAATTTTTGGAAATTAAATCAAGAGAGAGAATTATTTCTAAAGTGTTTAGAAAAGGATTAATAATTAAAAGGTGTTTTAATTATTAATGAGAATAATAAATGGGATAATAATAATAATATTTATGGGAAAATTTCAGCTGAAAATTTTGCCTATAAATATACTATTATAGACCCTATTTTATTTGAACCCCAGAAACCCAAAAGTTTCAGAGAAAACCAAATTCTCTCCACATCCTCATCCTCCTAAAAGTCGTTTTCTTGGTGGATACCGGTGGAGTGCTTCACACTTGAGGAGCAACTGCTAAGGATCTCTGATCGTTGTCTCCGAATTAATTTTAAAAGGTTAGATTCGATCCCTCAAATTTTTATTCACGATTTATATGCTTTTATTTGGATTTTGTATGTGTAAAAGTGTTTTGCCATGCCCCGCTGCGTTTAAAAATCCAACAGTTGGTTGTTTTGATCTTAAACTCTTAGTTTGTCAAGAGCTTGCTCCGATAGCAATTGTTATTCCCAAAAAATCTAACAATAGAGTTACATAAGGGGGGTGTATGTAATTTTAGGTTTCTTTTCAAAATTAAAGGAACTACAATATCAAAATATATCAGTGTTTGAATATGCAAGTGTGTGGAATGAAATATGAATATATTCAAAACACAAAGTTACTTAAACATAAAGATTTAAAAACTTTCTGGTGGATTGAACTTTTCGCTATATATATATTGATTGAGATCTCTGTGATGGAAGAATGCACACAGCTGCTTACAAGTAAAGTTACAAAGTAAGAACTCGGAAATTCTTAACAGATTAAGCCTTATCTATTTCTCAGTTCTTTCAATTGATATTTTTCTACTTGCTACTCTTGGTTTATATTTTACCAAGTTACATGTGAAAAATACAAACTAATAAAACAAAAATATCTAAGTCTAATCACATGTTTCTTCATTTCTGCATCTAGCATCTTTGTATTTCTTCAAGTAAGCCTGGAAATGGAAATGTTTCTTTGTTCTCAAAATCCTGCTAATAGGTTGCCACACTCCTTATATATACAATCAACCCATATGACTGTCAAGTCACTATAACTCCTATTTGAATTTGATATCCGTCGAGACTCTGTTAGATCATCCATCGAGACTCTATTGGATCATTCGTTGAATGAGACTTGGGTCATCCGTCGAAGCCTTGTAGAAACATCTGTTGAAAGTATTTCCATAACAGTTGACTCACTTTCACTTATGCAAAATTACAAGGCATCTAATATTTATAATTATCCAACCTATTTTGCATATCATTCTAGTAGCCAGCATGACTTAGAATATCCTACAACTTCTAATTCTCTAAGATATTACAGTACACAGGAATTTGCTACAAAAACTTATCTAAACATAAGCTACTATTTCAATGGATGACAGAGTAAGATTATCCGTTGAAAGCTACAATTACACTTAATTAAATCTACTAAGGTATTTTGATAAAATATCATCAAGCCCACAACATATTCCTAACAATCTCCCCCAATTTATGTCTACTAGAATTGTAGGTATAAATTTAGGAGGACTTAATGATAACAAAACACCTTATATAAAAAGATCATTCAATAGCTGATTAAAATAATAAGTGCTACAATTTTATTGAAGGATGATTAAAGAAAGTTCACATAGGTCTTATAAGCTTTATTCAAGGTGCTCCTCTAGTCTGATAAAATTTATTTTTTTCTCCTTAAGTGTCTAGTCTTCTTTCCCAATTTTTCATTATTCTCTTATGTCTGGTGTTGGAGTTATCTGTAGAACTCAGATTCATCTTCATTAGATTGATCCAGCATCTTCTGTATTTCTTTGAGAGTTTTATTTCTTGAAATATTTAGCTGGTCTTCTAATCTAAAAAATCTTCAGGTTTTCTTTTCATCCTTGAACTCCATCAACCAGTATGGCCTCAAGTGCACTCTATTCCCAATGTAAGGAATGGTTAAGACTATTGGAAGTGCACTTGGGTCTCTCCAGCTTTGTCTTATTTGTTCAATTTTATTCAGTATCTCCTTTTTAGCCACCATGGTGAATCCAAAGTTTTTCTTGACAGCAGAGAATACTTTTACTAAGACAGAGTAACATTCATTGAGAATCCTATGAAGAGGCCAAGTAAATTCCTTTCCACCCTTGTACCTGAACATTAATCTTTTTGGGAGTCTGTTGTGGGCACCAATAGCTCTCACTTCATCTAGCTCATCCAAGTAAAGATTTATGTCTGATAACTCCTTTATGTCACAAATAAAGAGCTGATCTCCTTTGTTGACTATTGGCTTGGGTTTAGATAAGGTTTTGGATTGAAATGGGATATATTTGACTAGCTTCTTTGGTATGTTATTTTTTCTTTTAGAGGTGGTTGGTATTGGAATGTTCAGCTCTGGAATAGATAGGCTTTCCCAGTCTATTGGTTCATCCTTGGGAATGATTGGCTCACCAAGAAAATTCACACCAAGATGGACCTTGATTTTAACTTGCTCCATTATAGGCATAGTTGGTTGATTAGTAGTAGTAGACTGAGTTGGCTTTGGTTCTTCCTCTTCTTCTTCAAATACCAGCTTCCTTTTTGCTCTTTCCTTCCTATACCCCTTTCCTGAATTATGCCTTGGTTCCTTCAACTTCTCAGTTTTAGTTGTGGCAGGCTTCTCAATTTTTGACTTGGTGGTAGGCTTCTCAGCTTGTTTCTTTGCTTCTAAGGCATCCTGCCTTTTTTAAGACTTGAGCCTCAATTTTTCTTCTCTCTTACCTTCTGCAAATTAAGGATGTCCAGCCATCACACAAATCTACTTGCCATTTTTATAGATCTTTGCTATTTTTTTCTTCTAGAGTGAGTCTCTTGGATCTTTGTGATTTGCAATGGAGTGACCAAGCAGTTTCTTTTCATCAGGTTGAGGAGTTGCATAAACCGGGTCCAAAGGATTTTTGCTTGAATGTTTTGTTGAATGATTCTTGGGCTTCAAAATCACAGTGGCCTTTTGATGAATTCTAGATAAGGTTTGACCTCTTTCCATATTCCCCAACCTCATTTACTTTATTGGAATTTGTCTCAGTTGTGTGAAGTACTTCACAGATTTTTCTTGATTTTCAATTGGACTAAATACCTTTTCAATTTTCTCATCAATTTTCTTCATTTGGTCTTTTATCTTGAGTTCAGTTGCTGCTATGTTGATCAAGTCAATGTTGTCCAATATTGGTGGTTTAGAATAACTAATGGATGGAACTATTACCTTGCTCACTTGGATATGCACATTTTCCTCCCCTTACTGAGTTGGGAAGTTCCATCCATCTCCCCCTTTTTATCATCAAGTAATGCTGGGGTTGAAGTTTGGTCATCCATCAATTTTTGAAGTAGGAGAGTCTGATGTACTTTTTGACAAGCACCTTGGTAAGAGAATTCTCCACTGCTGTGAGCCTAGAGTCCAAAGTATCAATCTTGCTACTCAAGTCATAGTCCTTCTTGATTTTCTGGTGAATGTCTTTCATTGTTGATTCATGAAGTTTATACTTTATTCTATCATTGATATCCTTCTTGACTTGCTCAATGTTGGTCTTGATGTCATCCACATCTTGACTCTGTTTGAGAGATTAAATCTTGTACAGTTGTAGAGATTCAATATGGTCTGGGAGAAGACACTTGGTATTGGCATTTGTGGTGGCTTGAATAGCTGATTGAGTTTGATGGATAAGCTTGAATAGAGTAGATTTAAAGTGATGATCAGTGCAGTCCTTGTTAACATCCGGGCTGGAGTGCTTGTGGTTGAGCTAGGTCCTGCATCTCCCCCTATGTTTAGGCCAGCATCTTCCTCATTAGAAGCATCCCCTAAAGATCCACCAGAATCTAACTGAAGATCATCACCAGCTGTAGGTGGAAGAGAGTTGATTACATCCTTTTCCCTTTGCATTTATGCTATTGTGTGCACCAAATTAAGATTCTTCTCAGCATCCTCATTGCCCAGTCCAGCTAGAATTTGATATGCTGGTACAGGACGAGTAAATGCCTCAGTATCAAAAGAGACATAATCTAAGACAACTTGATATTCTTTCTGAAATAGTTGCTTCTTTTATGCATCATTGACATCCCTTAACTCACTAACAACGGGATCTTCCCATTCTGTTTTACCTGCTTTTCTCTCATGATCTCTCTTTTCTTGCATCAAGGGCTCCCCTTGGCTTCCCACCCTCACCTTCACATCTAAGGTGGGACTCCTCTCACTCACTTTTGCCATGCTGGAAGAAATAGCATGCAATTGTTCACTCTTTTTCTCTTCTTTTTCCTGAGAGCAACTCAGCCTCTCACTCAAGCCACTCCTTTCTCCCAATCCTAAAAGTGATTGAACAACCACTAAGTCATCTACACTTGTAACATGTTTAGAAATTTCAAGCTGTGTAGAGACTTCCAACGGATGAGAGATATCCATTGAAATAGTAGTTGTGAATGTCGACATATAATTGCTATAGAACTTATTCGTCGAGAGACAATTACTTATCGATGGATGAGGAATATCCGTCAAAAGAGTAAAAATGATAGAGTTAGGAATTGAAACTACTGTAGAATCCATGGTGATTGATTTGAGATTGTGCACAGATTTCTCAGTAGCTTCAGAAAGAAATGGAAAGTGAGCCAACAAATCATCTATAAGATGATGCTCACTTGCTTTAGATTTTGGCTCATCCATGAGTGTCAAAATTGGAGAATCAGGAATTGATGTGTTGATCATATCCACATATAGTGAGTTTGTGGGAGAATTGTGTGTGTGAGATGTTTCAATTATGAGAGATTTTGGCTGTGACTCCACATTTGTTGGAGCCACATCAACCTGAGTTTATGATGGTGCAATAACTGAGTCTTTGACTGTAATATCCCATATTTTCAAATATTATTATTATAATTATTTGGAATTGTTTATGTGATTTTATGTGAATTTTGGTGAATTATCTGATAAGTGAAATTGATATTTGGGTGTTTAGATGTGACATTATTTGAATATTTGAATTTTTATATGTCCAGAATAAAATATAGATAATTGTGATATTTTTCTGGTAATTTTTGGACTGTTAGATGATTTTATTATGATTTATGAATTATTAATTATTTTCTAAATAATTACAAAAAAAATTTATAAAGCCGGGAATCGTCAAACTTCAACCGTTTTTGCGTTTTTACAACCCGAAACTCTTCTGAAAACTCCTTCCTAACCTAATATGGTAATTCCAGACATTTTCCGTGTTTTGACTTTTTCGATCCGGATTACGGTTTGACCTGTGCGCGTCCCAGCGCAAGATTTTTCGATACGATAATCATTTCGGTAATTGACAAAAAACCCGTATTCTCGAGAGACGGGATATTTTTACGTTATTTTCGTATATAGTGTTTTATAAAATGCTCGGTTTTGATAATTATCCAATTCTGGTATTGAATTGTATCGTTTTTATAGTTACTTAGCGGCTAAGCAACTAATTTAACGATCCAAAACGATCCAGAACGATCCAATATTCCATAAATATAAATAGCCTATTTCTTATTTCGTTTATTCCGTTTATTCATTTGCAACCAATTAAAACACCGTAAATTCAGAGAAAACCCGAGAAAACCGATACGTTCCCGAGAATCAAACACAAGAACGAAGGCGTTATCGAACTCCGATTTGGGCGTGCAGCATATCAAAACGAAGCTCTCAAAATCTTCTTTCTGAATCAATCATCTATTTCTGCCCAGAAAACATGGTAATTTTCTTATTTATTTATTTATATTCGAATTATTTGATAATTAAATTATGAAAATTTGTTCTTGATGTTGTTGATGTGATTTGATGCCTCCATGTTGTATAGCATGTTTTTCTGGTCGATTTGGTATATTATACTTCAAAAATAGAGTTCAATATCATATAGAAATCAAGGTTTGATTTTTTGGAAATTTCTTGAATATGTGTTCTTGGTGTTCTTGAAGAATTCTGAAAATTAAAGTGAATTTTAAAGGTGTTATTGAACACCAAATCACAAGTATGAATAACCAAAATGAATCACAGACGATTCTCTGTCATTTTATATCATCAAATCGTTTCAACAATTGTTAAATTTTAAAATCGATTTTTAGGGTAATATTCGAATTTTTGGGGGTTTATGATTTAGTGGGTTTTGATTGTGTGTGATGACCTGAGTAGATTGTAATCGTTCTTGGCGTTATTTTGACACTGGAATCATCGTGTTTGGTTAAGGATTGAGTCAATTCGAGTTTTTGCCAGAAAACTCGAAAAAACCCGTCGGGAATAATGGCCATTTTGGCCGGAATCATTAAAACGACTTCCGTTTTTAGAGGTTGTTATCTGGTTGTGTTTCTGAGATGCTACTGAACGGTTGGGGATTTAAAAGCAGTAAAAACCGAGTCGGTTTGGGGCTCAATTGGGTTCGCCGGAATACGGGATGTCGCCGGATTCTGCAGAAAATCCGGTGGTGTTCTTGATTCTTGACGACCCGGTTGACCCGTTTTCAAACCCAGAAAATGACCCGTTTTTGATTTGTTTTCCCCCAAATTTCCCATCTGAATTATGTTTCTGAAAATTCTGTTTTAAAATAATTCAAAAATCCTATTTTAATTTCTGAAAATTCATTTTATTTATTTTGAAAATCATTATTTTATTTCTGAAAATTTATTTTAATTCAAAATAAATCCAAATTATTTAATTAATTAATTTTAGTTGATAATTAATTATTTAATTAGTCAATTAATTTAAATATTAATTGATTAATTAATTTAATTAGTTATTAATTAATTTTAATTGATTATTTAATTAGATTTAATTATTTAAAATTGATTTAAAAATTCTGAAAAATAGTTTCGAGTTTTAAAATATTATTTTAAATTATTTTCCAAGCTCGATAATTCTTATAAAATTATTTTCGAGTGTTCGAACCCTATTATTTAATTATTAAATGATTCGGAGACCCGTTTTTATTCCGAAAAATGTTCAAAAATTCATAATAAATCAATCGTTCGTTCGTTTAATATAAAACGAACGCCTCTAGACTCAGAAAAATATTCTGCTTTCAATAAAAATACTTTCGAGACCCATATCCTTTTGCTTCGAAAAGTAGCTTGTTTTACGAATGATTCTGAGTCGATTATTCATCGATAAATCATATTTTTGACCTGATTTCAGTTTTAAGCGTATCGAGTCGAATGTTTTGACGAACCGAGTCATATGTGATATGAATTATGTGGTACGTGAGTTATGTATTTACATTCTATGTGAATTACGTGTATTTGTGGGTCATAAGTCTTGTGTTTGACTGTTTTCATTGTGTGTGGTCTATCGTATGGGTAGACGATAGGATTTGACGCGTAATTCATCGAGTGGTTATCGTTTAGACTATTAAAGTTCTATATTTTAATTATAGATGCAGATCTCTTGAGTTGATCGGGACAAGACGTTGGATAAGGAATGAGATGGAATGGTATTGGGTATATGGCTTCCAGCGATTGCAGGAGCAGCATATCAGTCAAGTGTTGAATAGAAGGACGGTGATGTCTTAAGTCAAAATGTCAGAACTAATGCGTGTTTGTGAGTGTGACTAACTGCTAAAAACCCAAAGGCAAGTACCCTGACTTCACTTATTGTTCAAGTGACGTTTATTTCGAATCATATTATGCAAGTATCCCTATCATCACTTATTGTTCAAGTGATATTTATTTTGAATCGTATCATGTAAGTATTGCTTTCCCTATTCTCAGTTTAGAATCGATAGATGTTTTACATATCGCTGAATTAAATAATTCTATTTATGCAAATACTCATCTGCTATTATGTTTAGAATAGTCAAGTAATTTTACTTATCCAATTATCGGATTTACAAATGTTTCGGATTTTGAGAAAAGTGATTTGGTTGCGAATATTCCTACCCAAGAATTGGGGGAATAAAATTATTTCGGGTGTCGGTTATTATGACCCCATTTCAATAAAAGGTTTTAAGATTGGATCATAATTGCGTAAGTGACTGGGACGGACGGTCCAGCGGAGGGCTATTTCTAAGTGCCTTATGAAATATTATGACACCATTTTTCCACATGCTAGTTATGCCTTTTTGTTTGAGTACTCGTGTTTTTGGGGTCACGTTTCTATGAATCATGACCTTGTGCTATCACACGGGCTGATCAACATGTGATAGTACGTCCGTCGGAGGATGATCATAATCTAAATTATCATATCGTTTTTGATATTCATAGAATAAATGATTTATCAACTGTTTCTGTTTTGGAATAATGGTAAAGCGCGGTTTTGATTCAGATTTTGATTTATGCTGATACTTACGTTGTTGTTAAATATCAAAGGTGGTATTAGTATAGATGAATGATGCTGACTTCAGTATGGAATGTTGTGAGCATCAAAGTTCGTATTGATATCTAATTTGATATGACAGCAATTAAGTATTAATTTGAAGAGTTCGGTTTTGAATAAAGTTTATGATTCATCCATAAGCATTGCTTCTTTCTGTTGTGGTGGTTTACGATATTTCCGTAAACACTGTTTTACGAGTTTGATTCTTATCAAGATTCAAAGTATTGCTGAAGCCTGTCGCTTGAAAATATTAAGAAGAGTTTTCTGGTTCAGCAATTATGATTTTAAATGTTTTGCTCTAATGTAGATGTCGGTTTTATATCAAAAGACCCGATATATGCTATAACGATCTTGCTGAGCATTTCTTCCGCTCATACTTGCCTGTTTTCAAATTTAACCTCCAGTGAGGATTAGCTTGCGCTGTTTAGCTGCGTAATTCAAGGAAGCAAAGAAGAAGCTTTTGGAAGGTGGTTGATCCAGGGTTTGCGGGCTAGTGTAAGTTCTATTGTATAAAGTTGTTTATATTATATTATATTATAGTTTTGTATTTTATTTGGGCCTAGTGTACTTCAATTCGAAGTTATACTAGTGGGTTTAGTTTTAAGTTGTAATTAGTTGAAAAGAGTTTTAAAAGAAAGTGAAAAATTTATTGATGGAATTTGGAATTCTTGTTTCTAGAACTGTAACCTTAAAAGATCTTGGATTAGTTTGGGGTCATAGATGCTAAATATCTTCCGCTGGCATCTATTTATTGATTTAACAGGTTAATTTGGATTGAAGTTTTATAGTGACGACCAAATCCTCTAACCCCGGATTTGGGGGCGTTACAGGTTGGTATCAGAGCTGAGTTTATAGTAAACTAGAAATGAGAGTGTATAGGAGTGTGTATAGCTATGTGCGGATGTTTGAGCTCATATCGAGTTCCCGTTGGACTATCGGATATAGTGCCAACGAGTAAGTTAAGATAGGCGCATTCGTTCGGGATGGTTGTGCTGAGCTGGATGAAACTCCGGGAAGCTGCAAACTTCTATGGTGGAATCTTCCGAGGCTACTACGATTTGACGACGATGAAGATTATCGATATCTTTAGAACGTGAAGAAATGTCTATAATCGGATGACGAGTCAACAGAAAAATTCAAACAGAAGATAAGCATTAAGACTTTGGCAATACCTTCTCTTTCTATAAGTTCTTTTGGCCCCTCTCAAAAGAAGTAATTGTTAGAGGATATATTCCCTAAAACTCATTTTCAATCATAACTGTGTTTTAAATGTGCCAGAGGCTGTCATGAAGCCTATTTTTCAGGTTTTGATAGCTCTGTCAAGTTATGATAATTTAATTCCACTTTTCTCATTTGGTGGATAGTTTCTTGATGATGTGACACCATTTGCTCATTTGGTGACATAATTTTGTTCTCGGGATTTCGTTTCCTTCAGAAATACCAGCTTTGAAATCTTTTCAGCTTTATTCATTTGATTTTTAATTCCTTTGATATTCTTTTATTCTGACTGAGATGAACAACCCTAACTATAGGGGACACAAGGTATCCCTGTCTGTGTGATAGGAGTTAGATGGGACGCCATCACTTGTGTGTATTGTGAATACATGAAGGTTAACAACCTTTAGTAGTGTCTTAATTTGGACACGCAATACCAAGTTCATTTGATCATATTGATCTCTCAGTTATTTTTTTTTCATTTCAATAATACTTTTTCTCAAATTCAGATTCTATCCTATTATGATATGAAATTCTTTTCTCTTTGAAATTCTATGATTTTATCATCTCAAATATTCAAAGGTATGCCAATCAAGTTAAGCTGAGTTATCTTGGTCAAGTCAAAGTAAGGCGATGTGATGGAATTACGAAGGACGACAGTGGACTGCAATGCGATTAGAATATCAGTGGCGTATACCGAAGTCAGTATGTTTCTTTATTTTTCTCTCTATTTAACCATATATCTTTCTTTTCTTTCTCTCTATCTTCTCTATTCTTCTTTCTCGCAATCAATAAAAAGTAATTCTATTGAAGAATTGGTCAAAAGATATGGATGGAACAATGTTGCAGAGTGAAGCTCTCGTGGTAACTGTTTGGTATAAGGAATTGCAGTGTTATCGGAAATTTTTGGAAAACTTGCATATGCAAGATAGGGAAGTTGGTTAGAAAACCCTTAGTGCTTTCTTCTGCTGATTCCGAGGACGGAATCCTTATAAGGGGGTAGATTGTAATATCCCATATTTTCAAATATTATTATTATAATTATTTGGAATTGTTTATGTGATTTTATGTGAATTTTGGTGAATTATCTGATAAGTGAAATTGATGTTTGGGTGTTTAGATGTGACATTATTTGAATATTTGAATTTTTATATGTCCAGAATAAAATATAGATAATTGTGATATTTTTCTGGTAATTTTTGGACTGTTAGATGATTTTATAATGATTTATGAATTATTAATTATTTTCTGAATAATTACAAAAAAAATTTATAAAGCCGGGAATCGTCAAACTTCAACCGTTTTTGCGTTTTTACAACCCGAAACTCTTCTGAAAACTCCTTCCTCACCTAATCTGGTAATTCCAGACATTTTCCGTGTTTTGACTTTTTCGATCCGGATTACGGTTTGACCTGTGCGCGTCCCGGCGCAAGATTTTTCGATACGATAATCATTTCGGTAATCGACAAAAAACCCGTATTCTCGAGAGACGGGATATTTTTACGTTATTTTCGTATATAGTGTTTTATAAAAAGCTCGGTTTTGATAATTATCCAATTCTGGTATTGAATTGTATCATTTTTATAGTTACTTAGCGGCTAAGCAACTAATTTAACGATCCAAAACGATGCAGAACGATCTAATATTCCATAAATATAAATAGCCTATTTCTTATTTCGTTTATTCCGTTTATTCATTTGCAACCAATTAAAACACCATAAATTCAGAGAAAACCCGAGAAAACCGATACGTTCCCGAGAATCAAACACAAGAACGAAGGCGTTATCGAACGCCGATTCGGGCGTGCAGCATATCAAAACGAAGCTCTCAAAATCTTCTTATTGAATCAATCATCAGTTTCTGCCCAGAAATCATGGTAATTTTCTTATTTATTTATTTATATTCGAATTATTTGATAATTAAATTATGAAAATTTGTTCTTGATGTTGTTGATGTGATTTGATGCCTCTATGTTGTAGAGCATGTTTTTCTGGTCGATTTGGTATATTATACTTCAAAAATAGAGTTCAATATCATATAGAAATCAAGGTTTGATTTTCTGGAAATTTCTTGAATATGTGTTCTTGGTGTTCTTGAAGAATTCTGAAAATTAAAGTGAATTTTAAAGGTGTTATTGAACACCAAATCACAAGTATGAATAACCAAAAAGAATCACAGACGATTCTCTATCATTTTATATCATCAAATCATTTCAACAGTTGTTAAATTTTAAAATCGATTTTTAGGGTAATATTCGAATTTTTGGGGGTTTATGATTTAGTGGGTTTTGATTGTGTGTGATGACCTGAGTAGATTGTAATCGTTCTTGGCGTTATTTTGACACTGGAATCATCGTGTTTGGTTAAGGATTGAGTCAATTCGAGTTTTTGCCGGAAAACTCGAGAAAACCCGTCGGGAATAATGGCCATTTTGGCCGGAATCATTAAAACGACTTCCGTTTTTAGAGGTTGTTATCTGGTTGTGTTTCTGAGATGCTACTGAACGGTTGGGGATTTAAAAGCAGTAAAAACCGAGTCGGTTTGGGGCTCAATTGGGTTCGCCGGAATACGGGATGTCGCCGGATTCTGCAGAAAATCCGGTGGTGTTCTTGATTCTTGACGACCCGGTTGACCCGTTTTCAAACCCATAAAATGACCCGTTTTTGATTTGTTTTCCCCCAAATTTCCCATCTGAATTATGTTTTTGAAAATTCTGTTTTAAAATAATTCAAAAATCCTATTTTAATTTCTGAAAATTCATTTTATTTATTTTGAAAATCATTATTTTATTTCTGAAAATTTATTTTAATTTAAAATAAAACCAAATTATTTAATTAATTAATTTTAGTTGATAATTAATTATTTAATTAGTCAATTAATTTAAATATTAATTGATTAATTAATTTAATTAGTTATTAATTAATTTTAATTGATTATTTAATTAGATTTAATTATTTAAAATTGATTTAAAAATTCTGAAAAATAGTTTCGAGTTTTAAAATATTATTTTAAATTATTTTCCAAGCTCGATAATTCTTATAAAATTATTTTCGAGTGTTCGAACCCTATTATTTAATTATTAAATGATTCAGAGACCCGTTTTTATTCCGAAAAATATTCAAAAATTCATAATAAATCAATCGTTCGTCCGTTTAATACGAAACGAACGCCTCTAGACTCAGAAAAATATTCCGCTTTCAATAAAAATACTTTCGAGACCCAAATCCTTTTGTTTCGAAAGGTCGCTTATTTTACGAATGATTCTGAGTCGATTATTCATCGATAAATTATATTTTTGACCTGATTTCAGTTTTAAGCGTACCGAGTCGAATGTTTTGACGAACCGAGTCATATGTGATATGAATTATGTGATACGTGAGTTATGTATTTACATTCTATGTGAATTACGTGTATGTGTGGGTCATAAGTCTTGTGTTTGACTGTTTTCATTGTGTGTGGGCTATCGTATGGGTTGACGATAGGATTTGACGCGTAATTCGTCGAGTGGTTATCGTTTAGACTATTTAAGTTCTATATTTTAATTATTTATGCAGATCTCTTGAGTTGATCGAGATAAGTCGTTGGATAAGGAATGAGATGGAATGGTATTGGGTATCTGGCTTCTAGTGATTGCAGGAGCAGCATATCAGTCAAGTGTTGAATAGAAGGACGGTGATGTCTTAAGACAAAATGTCAGAACTAATGCGTGTTTGCGAGTGTGACTAACTACTAAAAATCCAAAGGCAAGTACCCTGACTTCACTTATTGTTCAAGTGACGTTTATTTCGAATCATATTATGCAAGTATCCCTATCATCACTTATTGTTCAAGTGATATTTATTTTGAATCGTATCATGTAAGTATTGTTTTCCCTATTCTCAGTTTAGAATCGATAGATGTTTTACATATCGCTGAATTAAATAATTCTATTTATGTAAATACTCATCTGCTATTATGTTTAGAATAGTCAAGTAATTTTACTTATCCAATTATCGGATTTACAAATGTTTCGGATTTTGAGAAAAGTGATTTGGTTGCGAATATTCCTACCCAAGAATTGGGGGAATAAAATTATTTCAGGTGTCGGTTATTATGACCCCATTTCAATAAAAGGTTTTAAGATTGGATCATAATTGCGTAAGTGACTGAGACGGATGGTCCAGCGGAGGGCTATTTCTAAGTGCCATATGAAATATTATGACACCATTTTTCCACAGGCTAGTTATGCCTTTTTGTTTGAGTACTCATGTTTTTGGGGTCACGTTTCTATGAATCATGACCTTGTGCTATCACACGGGCTGATCAGCATGTGATAGTACGTCCGTCGGAGGATGATCCTAATCTAAATTATCATATCGTTTTTAATATTCATAGAATAAATGATTTATCAACTGTTTCTGTTTTGGAATAATGGTAAAGTGCAGTTTTGATTCAGATTTTGATTTATGCTGATACTTACGTTGTTGTTAAATATCAAAGGTGGTATTAGTATAGATGAATGATGCTGACTTCAGTATGGAATGTTGTGAGCATCAAAGTTCGTATTGATATCTAATTTGAAGAGTTCGGTTTTGAATAAAGTTTATGATTCATCCATAATCATTGTTTCTTTCTGTTGTGGTGGTTTACGATATTTCTGTAAACACTGTTTTACGAGTTTGATTCTTATCAAGATTCAAAGTATTGCTGAAGCCTGTCGCTTGAAAATATTAAGAAGAGTTTTCTGGTTCAGCAATTATGATTTTAAATGTTTTGCTCTAATGTAGATGTCGGTTTTATATCAAAAGACCCGATATATGCTATAACGATCTTGCTGAGCATTTCTTCCGCTCATACTTGCCTATTTTCAAATTTAACCTACAGTGAGGATTAGCTTGCGCTGTTTAGCTGCGTAATTCAAGGAAGCAAAGAAGAAGCTTTTGGAAGGTGGTTGATCCAGGGTTTGCGGGCTAGTGTAAGTTCTATTGTATAAAGTTGTTTATATTATATTATATTATAGTTTTGTATTTTATTTGGGCCTAGTGTACTTCAATTCGAAGTTATACTAGTGGGTTTAGTTTTAAGTTGTAATTAGTTGAAAAGAGTTTTAAAAGAAAGTGAAAAATTTATTGATGGAATTTGGAATTCTTGTTTCTAGAACTGTAACCTCAAAAGATCTTGGATTAGTTTGTGGTCATAAATGCTAAATATCTTCCGCTGGCATCTATTTATTGATTTAACAGGTTAATTTGGATTGAAGTTTTATAGTGACGACCAAATCCTCTGACCCCGGATTTGGGGGCGTTACATTGACTACAGTTGGCACTGTGTCTACACCCTGTGACTCCACCAAAGGTTTAGATTTTTACTTTCTGATATAAGTTTGAGGTTGGCCAATGTCCCTTCCCCTTTTGGCATGTGCTCTTGGTTGAGAGCTTGTTTCAATAGTTACATCCTTTTGGGAGGATGCAACTAGCAATGAGCTTATTTTCTTATTAAGCACTATATTCTGTTGGGAGACTACAATGTAGCTGGTTTGGGTCACACTTACCTCATTCTCCTTATCCTTAAGGTTTTTTTTATTTCCACCCTGTCCCTCACCTTCCTTACCACCCTTCACACTCCCCTCTTCTGTTTTGGTAGTTTTTAAAACTAGTTTCTTTTGGGAGGAACTAGAGTGGGGTTTCTTTGACTTGGGTTTTGAAATTTTGGATTTTATGGCTTGGGTAGGCATTTGTTTGGTCACTATCACTAATGCCACAACCACAGTAGTTTGCAAAGAAACTTGAGGTTGGGAGATAGTAGAGACATAAACAGTTACCTCACTTACTTGAGGTGCCTCCATGATTGGCAAATAGTTGAGAGGCACTTTACTGTGGAGATTGTTCCTGTTAAGATCAGCAAGAACCCTTTTTTTTGGACCCAACAAATAAGTTTATTTGTTGGGTTCTCAATCAAGAGGTCTTTAGACACATGATTTTTTAGCATAATAATAAACCTATCATAGTATATGTTCTTTGATCTCTTTCTAATGTCTCCTAACTTATACCCTAGTTCAAACATGACAGAACTACTGAAATTGAAGTACTAATCACTTAATACCATGTAAAGCATATTAACCATAGAATATGTAATGGCATAAAATTGTTAATCTTTCCTGAAAGTGCTTTTATAAATGAGTCACAGAGAAAGCTCCACTCTTTTCTAAGGCCCATTCCCCTAACCTCACCTAATTTGGCAGGATTTAGAGAATAATCCATAGACACAAGTATGGTGCTCACATCTGTGTCTGTGTATGGAACAAGTGTGTTGTTTTTAGGTAAGTGAAAGCATGCTTGAATTTCATCATAATTAATACAATAGTCATTACCTTTGAGAGAGAAGGCAATGGTCTTATCTTTAGAATTATACACTGCAGTTGTCCAAATCTCCTCCACAACTTCACAGTAGATAACTGGAGATTCAAGCATCGCATAGCTTAGTTTGTAACTTCGAATGAAGTCCATCATCTTGTGATAGTCCTCAGAAGCAGCAATATCTTTGTTAACCAGTGCTACAAAGTTGTTCTTCTCATAAACAAATCCAGATTGAGACATGATTTCGACTACAGGTGCCATTGTTGTGATTGAAAACAGTTACAGAGAAAAGGGGGTTTTGTTTTGGAGGCAAAGAGAGTAAAATTTCTTTGAGAAAGCTAAAAGTAAAATGAAAAATGAAAGAGGGTTTTTATACTTTCTCAGAAATAAACAAGTGAAAATTGAGAAATACAATAAAGTAGCCAATAAAATTTGCCCAAAATAGCCGTTTAAAAATGAAATAAACTGTAGAAATTCTAGAGATTATCCATCGACATATACTTACATGATGTAAGTAAATTCGACAGATAGGGTATAGAATTAACAACTATGATTAATGCAATTTAATGGATATGGATTAAATGGACATCCGTCAAGATATAAAGTACCTAAAAAATATTTGATTTTCAATAGATAATGAAATTCAACGGATGTTCACTTTCAACGGATAATGAACATTTATTGAGATGTAAATTTTGACTTAGCCAAAATTTCATCTTTTTAGGAAAAATGAAATTTTTTCTGGTTGCATTACAAATTGCTTAGACATCAAAACAATTTAGGAATTTTCATTCTTACTTTACTCACTTACTAACCTACTGAAAGTTGACTAATCATGTGGCTTGGTAAAGATGTCTGTAAGTTGCTTCTCACTTGGAACAAAATGAAGTTCTAAAGTACCATTCATAACATGTTCTCGAATAAAGTGGTACTTGATATCAATGTGCTTTTTCCTTGAATGTTGCACAGGATTTTCAGTAATAGCAATGGCACTGTGTTGTCACGGAAAATTGGAATCTTGTCCACATGTAGACCATAATCCAATAATTGATTCTTCATTCATATAATCGGTGCACAATAACTACCTGCAACAATATATTAAGCCTCAGTTATAGAAGATTAGATTTAGAGAGTGAATTTTGTTTCTTACTACACCAGGACACTAGCTTGTTTTCTAGAAATTGACAAGTTCATGTTGTACCTTTTGTATCAATTCTACAACCTGCATAATATGCATCTGAATAACCAATTAAATCAAAATCAGAATCTATAGGGTACCAAATGCCAAGTTTTGGTGTTCCTTTGAGATATCTAAAAATTCTCCTGATAGCTACTAAATGAGATTCTCTAGGATCAGCTTGAAATCTAGCACAAAGACAAGTAGCAAACATTATATATGGCCTACTGGATGTTAAATATAAAAGTGAGCCCACCATGCCTCTATAACTTGAAATGTCCACAGACTTTTCAGTAGTGTTCAATTCAAGTTTAGTGGCAGTGGCCATGGGAGTTTTTGTAGTTGTGCAATCCATTAAGTCAAACTTTTTTAAAAGATCATAAATATATTTGGTTTGCCTAATGAATATTTCATCACTAACTTGCTTAACTTGTAAACCAAGAAAGTAAGTCAGTTCTCACATCATGCTCATTTCATATTTAATTTGCATCAATTTGGTAAACATTTTGCAAAGTTTCTCATCTGTAGATCCAAATATAATATCATCTACATAAATCTGAACAAGTATATTAGAGCCATTAACATTTCTAAAGAAAGAGTTTTGTCAACAGTACCTCTTGTGAAATGATTTTCTAAAAGAAACTTTGACAGAGTGTCATATCAGACTCTAGGTGCTTGCTTCAATTTATAAAGTGCTTTCAAAAGATAGTAGATATAATCTGGAAAATTGGGGTCTTCAAAACTAGGATGCTGGCTGACATAGAACTTTTAACATCCATTTGATAGAACTTGAAATTGGCATGGGCTGCATAGGCTAGAAAGATTCGGATGACTTCAAGTCTTGCAACAAGAGCAAAGGTCTCATCAAAATCTATTTCCTCTTGTTGACAATAGCCTTTAGCAACCAATCTAGTTTTGTTCCTGGCTACTATGCCATTTTCATCCATCTTGTTTCTGAATACCTATTTGGTGTCAATAGGATTCTATCCTTTAGGGTTTGGTTCCATCTTCCATACATTATTCCTTTCAAATTGGTTTAGCTCTTCCTGCATAGCTAAAATCCAATCAAGGTCCAACAAAGCTTATTCTACCTTCTTTGGCTCTTCCTGAGACAAAAAGCTGCTGTAGAGGCATTCTTCTTGAGTAGCTTTCCTTGTTTGTACTCTTGAAGATGCATCACCAATAATTATCTCAAATGGGTGATCTCTAGTCTATTTCCTTTGTTGTGGTAGATTAGCTCTAGATGAATAGGCCTCCAAGTTGTCTTGATGTGTGACTGAGTTTTGATTAGAAGAAACTCCCCTGAGTTTGTGGATCTTTGACGTGAAGTTAAGGTCCTTTCTGTGTGTGATCTATATTGACTTTCAACTCCTATTTATGGCTCAATGGATGTTGAATTTTGCCTTTCGACGGATGATGCAGTTTGTCTTTCAACGGATGATGCACCTTGTCTTTCGACGGATGTAGAATTTTGTGCTTCATTTATTACTGATTTTTCTGCATTTTCCTTAGACATTATTTCTTGATCACTTTCATCATCATTATCATCACAGTTCATCTCGACATTGTCAAATTTGAGGCTTTCATGGAAACCTTCATCTTACAGTCCTTCAATCTTCTTATCATCAAACACAACATGTACAAATTTTATAATAATATTGGTTCTGAGATTGTAGACTCTGTATGCTTTTCCAACTGCATACCCAACAAAGATACCTTCATCTGCTTCGGCATCAAACTTTCCATATAGCACTTGCAGCCAAAGACATGAAGCAATTTTAGTGTTGGCAACCTGTTCTTGAACAATTGATAAGGAATCATGCATTTTGCTTGATTGACCAAATTTTTTTTTGAGTGTACAATGCAGTATTTATAGCTTCTGCCCAAAAGTAAGTTGGTAACTTTGATTCTTCTAGCATTGTCCTTGCAGCTTCAATGAGAGATCCATTCTTTCTTTCTACCACCCCATTTTTTTATGGAGTCCTTGTTGCAGAAAATTCATGCATGATCCCATTTTCTTCACAAAATAACCTTATTACAGAATTCTTGAACTCAGTCCCATTATCACTCCTGATTTTTCTTAATTTAAGATCAGGATGATTGTTGACTTTCCTTATATGATTGATAATAATTTTACTAGCTTCATCTTCAGATTTTAGGAAATATGTTCATGTGAACTTTGAGAAATCATCTACAATCACTAGACAATATTTTTTCTTTAAAATTGACAACACATTGACTGGTCCAAACAAGTCCATGTGCAATAGCTATAGAGGTTCTTCAACTGTAGATTCAAGAATCTTTTTGAATGATGCCTTGATTTGTTTTCCTTTCTGACAGGTATCACATAATCCATCCTTTGAGAAGTCAACTTGAGGAATGCCTCTTACAAGATCTTACCTGACTAATTCATTCATAGTCTTGAAGTTCAGATGGGACAGTTTCTTGTGCCACAACCAACTTTCATCTGGACTTGCTTTGCTGAAAAGACAAGTAATAGAATTTGCACTTGATGAGTTGAAGTCAGCTAGATACACATTTCCTTTTCTCACTCCATCGAGAACCATTTTGTTGTTCTTTATATTTGTAACAACACATGCTTCTGAATTGAATGTTGCTGAGTTGCCCTTATCACATAGCTGGATGACACTCAAAAGATGGTATTTGAGTCCATCCACTAAAGCAACTTCTTCAATGATGACGTTGTCTTTAGAAATCAAACCATATCCCTAATATACCCTTTATTGTGATCTTCAAAAGTAATACTTGGGCCATCTCTGTCCTTGAACTCAGTGAGCAGGGTAGAATCTCCAGTCATGTGCCTTGAACAACCACTATCAAAATACCAAGACTTCTTTCTGTTTCCCTGATTGTTTGAAGAACTGACTTCTGTTTCATCTGATTTGGCCATTAGAGCAAGATTGACATAGCTTGTTTCTTCATCTTCATCTACCCCATAAGCTGCCCAGTCATTTTTTTGAGTCAGGAAAGCCCTTTCGTTTTGTTTGAGCAATTCAAAGTACTTCTTTTTGTATTCCACAGGCTCAAACTTCTTTTTCTCTGAATCAAGATTTTTACATGAACTAGAAAAATGACCACTCAAGCCACATTTGAAACACTTGAATTTGGATTTATCCACCATGTTTCTATTTGGCTTGGATGCTCTAAAATTCTCTTTGAATTTGAGTTTGGTAAACCTTCTTGATAGGAAATCTAGATGTCCGTCTATGTCCTCCATTTCATCCTAACTGATATGGTCTTCATGCTCAGCTACTAGCCCTTTTCCTTTGCCTTCACAAACCCTAGAGTTTGGTGCAAATTCTACAGCTTCAACCTTCATCTCTTTCACTCTTTCTTGTTCAGCTACCAGTACTATAGATCCTCCCTTCTTCCTTCATTTCTCTATCTGCACATCTTGTTCCAACTCAAGCTCATAAGTTTTTAGATTCCATATAGTCTCTCCAAAGTAAACTCCCTGTAAATCTTGAGAATTTCTTAGAGAGACAGTTATAAGTTTCCATTCTTTTGGTAGAGATCTAAGGAATTTCATGCTTGAATCTTTTGTCTGATAGACTCTTCCATGCAGCTGTAGTGCATTTTGTAGTTTGAAATATACTAAAAATGTCACTTAAAGATTCACTGTCTTCACAATAAAAGTGCTCATACTGCTGGATTAGAAGTTGTATCTTGTTTTCCCTCACTTGCTCAGTTCTATCACATATGATATGAATTGTATCCCAAATATCTTTAGCAGTTTTACAGTTGATGATATTGTCAAACATATCTCCATCAAGACCATCGAATAGAATGTTTATAACCTTTTTATCTTTGTGCACTTGCTCAATGTCTTCATCTGTCCATTATGATTGTGACTTTGGAATACTTTGCTCATTGCCTACAGCTCCATCAGCATCTGTAGCAGCTCTTTGAGGAACATGATGGCCTTTCTCAATGTAATCAACATACCTTTCATCTTGAGAGAGGAGATGAAGGTGCATTTTCACCTTCCAGTGGTGATAGTTGTCTTTTTCCAGAAAGGGAATCTTCACTCCAACATCCTTCATACTCATGTTGTTGGTTGTTTTGATCTTAAACTCTAAGTTTGTCAAGAGCTTGCTCCGATAGCAATTGTTTTCCCAAAAAATCTAACAATAGAGTTACATAAGGGGGGTGTACGTAATTTTAGGTTTCTTTTCGAAATTTAAGGAACTACAATATCAAAATATATCAGTGTTTGAATATGCAAGTGTATGGAATGAAATATGAATGTATTCAAAACACAAAGTTACTTAAACATAAAGATTTAAAAACTTTCTGGTGGATTGAACTTTTCGCTATATATATATATATATTGATTGAGATCTCTGTGATGGAAGAATGCACACAGCTGCTTACAAGTAAAGTTACAAAGTAAGAACTCGGAAATTCTTAACAGATTAAGCCTTATCTATTTCTCAGTTCTTTCAATTGATATTTTTCTACTTGCTACTCTTGGTTTATATTTTACCAAGTTACATGTGAAAAATACAAACTAATAAAATAAAAATATCTAAGTCTAATCACATGTTTCTTCATTTCTCCATCTAGCATCTTTGTATTTCTTCAAGTAAGCCTGGAAATGGAAATGTTTCTTTGTTCTCAAAATCCTGCTAATAGGTTGCCACACTCCTTATGTATACAATCAACCCATGTGACTGTCAAGTCACTACAAATCCTATTTGAATTTGATATCCGTCGAGACTCTGTTAAATCATCCATCGAGACTCTATTGGATCATTCGTTGAATGAGACTTGGGTCATCCGTCGAAGCGTTGTAGAAACATCTGTTGAAAGTATTTCCATAACAGTTGACTCACTTTCACTTATGCAAAATTACAAGGCATCTAATATTTACAATTATCCAACCTATTTTGCATATCATTCTAGTAGCCAACATGACTTAGAATATCCTACAACTTCTAATTCTCTAAGATATTACAGTACACAGGAATGTGCTACAAAAACTTATTTAAACATAAGCTACTATTTCAATGGATGACAGAGTAAGATTATCCGTTGAAAGCTACAATTACACTTAATTAAATCTACTAAGGTTTTTTGGTAAAATATCATCAAGCCTACAATATATTCCTAACAGGTTATGTAAGGACGCCGGAGTCTCGAGTTCGTATTCGACTATTGGATATAGTACCAACTAGTAAGTTAAAATAAGGTGTATTCGGTTAAGTTGGTTGTGTTGAGCTGGAAGGAACTCTTGTTAGCTGTGGTTGTGTTGAGCTGGAAGGAACTCTTGTCAGCTGTGAACGTCTATTGTGGAATCTTTCGAGGCTACTATGAGTCGACGATGATGTAGATTATCAATAAATTGAAGATACGGAGAAGAAGATTTTGGAAGCGGATGACGAGTCATTTGAAGAATCGATGAAAATAGAGAGATAAGTATGAAGACTTTGACAATACCTTCTCTTTCTATGAATTATTTTGTCATTTCTCAAAAAGAGGTATTTGTTACAAGATATATTCTCTATCAAATCATGTATGTGTTTTGAATCTGCAAGAAGCTGTTATGATGCTTATTTTCAGGTTTTGATAGCTCTATCAAGTTGTAATACCGAAATTTCCACTTTTCTTATATGATGGATAGTTTTATTGGTGATATGACATCACTTGGCCATTTTATGTTAGAACCTTGTCTTCCGGATTTCATATTCTCCAGAAATATTGGCTTTGAAATCTTTTCAGTTTTGATCCAAGGATGCATTAACAATTCATTTATTAAAAACCCTTGATTATTTATTTGATTTTGAATTTCCTTTCATATTCTTTTACTATGACGAAGACGAACAACCTTATTTTATAAGGGACGCCAAGACTCTCTGTCTGTGTGATAGAAGTTAGATGGGACGCCATCACTGGTGTGTTGTGCATTACAAAAAGGACTATTACCTTCATTTGTAAGTGTCTTACCTAAGGCACACAACATAAGTTCTCTTGATCATATTGATCTCTCGATTATTCTTTTATTTCAATAATTTTACTCAAAAATTCATATGTTGAACATCATAGTTCTGGAACATGTGTTAGATATGAGATCCTTTTTTTCTTTTCAGAACTTCACTATTTTATCATTTGAAATATTTAAAGGTATGCCAATTGACTTGAGATGAGTTATCTTAGTCAAGTCAAAGTAAAACTTTGTGATGGGATTACCAAAAATGATAGTGAATTGCAATGCGGTTATAATATCAGTGTTGTATAATTGAGTCGGCCATTTTCTTTCCCTCTTTCTTTCTCTTTTTCTCTTTCTCTATTTTTATTTCTATCTCTCTCTTTCTTTTTCTATCTCTTTATCTTTCTCTCTATTATTCTTTCTCTTTTAATAAAATTGATTATATTGAGAAATTGGGCAAATAGTATGTGGATGGAAAAATGGTGCGGAATGAAGCTCCCGTGATAATTATGTATACAAGGAATCCAAGTTTTTATTTGAGATTTTCAGAATACTTGCTTATGCAATATTGGAAAATTGGTAAGAAGATCTCTAGTGTTCTCTTCAGCTCATTCCGAGGACAGAATCCTTATAAGGGGGTAGATTGTGATATCCCAGATTTTCAACTATTATTATTATTATTATTATTATTATTATTCTATGAATATGTTTTTATGATTTTCTGATGTAGAAGGAATAATATTATGGATATTTTATTCTTGTTTGACGTGTTCATTTCATTAAATTGTGAAAGTATTTAATTATTATTACAATTTAAAAATTATCTAAAAGCCGATTGTTTTATCGATATCGGTAAATGTAACAACCGTACTTTATATTTCCCTACTTAATATAAATGTGACTTGCAAAGTTTGGTCAATCTTTATTTTATTTTATTTAAATTCTGTTTTGAGAAGAAATTAATTAGATAATTGCTTAGAATCGATGCGTCAAATACTTAAGTGGCAAGTTAAACCATAACGTTATTGAGAAAATTATAGTTATAAAATAATAATAATAATAATAATAATAATAATAAACAGTTATATTGAGTGAAATTATTTATAAATAATAAAATTGAAAAAAAAACCATAAAATAGCAAGAAAACTAAACTCTCAAATAATTGAGAGCGATATTGAGGTTTTAAAATATGGATCCGCGAGATATTAGCCATATATATATAATAATAATAATATGTTAAGCAAAATATATTTTAGAAATAATGAAATTCTAGTTGGAGCGGAAAAATAAATAAATAGATATCTCATAATCATTATTGTTAGGAAATATTGATGGAAAGTACGAAATAAAATATGTAAATTATTTTTGAAATCTAAAGCGAGCATTTTTTTAAAATAAAATATTTTTTTAAAAGAGTGTCTCTTTTTATAAATATTTTCCAATAAGTTAACCTCGAATATTTTTCTTTAAAATTCTATAGTATACTCGATTATTTATTTGTATTTTATTTAGAGAAAAGATATTTTTTTACAACTCTATTATTAAGATAGAAAATATTCTTATTTTTGTACAAGATATTTTGAAGGGAAGAATTTAGAGAGATATAGTTATAGGAAATGAGATATGTTGTAAATTACTAATAAACTAAGGCTCTGTTTGGGATTGCTGTGCTGTTAGAAAAAGTGCTGCTTAAAAAAGTGCTGTTGTAAAAATCAGATAATTGTTTGGTAATTTTTTTGATACGTATATGTGTTGATGAAAAATTTAATAATAATGATGCTTTTGGTAAGGTTTGATGGTGAAATCAGCATCTGCTTCCCGCAACAGCTGAAAAGCAGCTTTTTCTAAAAGTATGGGGGGACTTGCTTTCTCTAACAACAACTTTTAGGCCAAAAACACTTTTCCGAAAAGCAGCTTTTAAATTTTACCAAACAGTTTTTTAACTGCTTTTCAGCAAAAAACTGCTGTTGCTGTCTGCAACAGCAATACCAAACATACCCTAATAAAGATATTTTGGGGAAGGGAGAAGATATTTTGAGAATATACTAATAAAATATTGGAAGATATTTTGTAGAGAGAAATCTAGAAACTAAGATTTTTTTTAGGACAAATCTAGAACCAAAATATCTTCAAGGATAAATAATTAAATAATAGATATATTTTTAAAAGCATTCTCTAGAAGGTCCTACACCATTCTCTAACAATTACTAGGAGCTATAGCTTGGGTGAGAGGACATATTTCATTTTTTAAGCACTAAATATATAAGTATTAAAGAGATATATAATATATATATATATATATTAAATCAAAGGAGAAATCAAGGTTAGTAGAAGGGTTAATTGAAGATCAAGAGCAGATTTTCGGGTGTTCTAATTTCAAGAAATTTTGGAAAGAAAAAAAAAGAGAGAGGAGTCTAATTGAGAAAAGTTGCTTGATGAAATTCTCAAATAAGGTAAGTTCACTTACTTTTATTCTTATTCTATTTTTTTAGATATCTCTATATATGGTAGAATTGCTTAATTAAGGCTCTATAGTAGTTAATCAATTAGGGATTTATATTTAATTCTATTGATTCCAATTTAATTAGAATAATTTGTGCCAAAATTATTTTTGTGTTGAAGTTATGTATTTTGCATCTAATTTAACAAGGAAGTAAAGTGATAAATAAATGGGCTTGGTATTGGGTTTTAGTGATTTATTTTTTTTTGTTTTGTACATATAACTGTAAATAGGGTAGTAAAAATTAGGAGTTTGGGGTGTTGTTATTGTTGGCTTCGTGAGAAACAGGGGTATGGGTGGAGACCACCACCGGCCGCGGCGGCAACGGCGGTGGTGGCGGGTGGTTGGTCGGAGATGATGAAAAAAAGGGGGAGAGGAGAGATTTTGGTGAGTGGGTGAGAGTTAATTGAAAAGAGAGATTTTGGTGAGTGGGTGAGAGTTAATTGAGAGGAGAGAGTTGTGGTTGCGTGATGTTGGTATAGGGGAAGGGGGATTACGGCGGAGCCACCACCACGTCGGTGGTGGTGTTCGGCAGTTGCAGCGGAGAAAGAGGGAGAGAGAGGGGGTGAAAGAGAGAGAACATCTGCGAGAGAGAGAAAGAGGAGAGGAGACGAGACGAGACGACCGGAAAAATTCAATGTTCGCCAGAATTTTTGTTCGGAGTTGATTTTTGAAAAATGGGCTTGGGCAATCAGTAAATCGGGTCATGGGCAATGTTTTTGTGTGATTTTTTCGGAGTTTTGAAAGTGGCCAGAAACCGCCATCGGTGGCAGCGGCTGCCGGAGGAGGGTGGTGGTGATGGAAGTCAAGGGTTGAGGGGAAAGAGACAAGGGTAAATTAGTAAAATGATAAAACAAAAATGGTAAGTAGAATTAAGTCAAAACATAAAATAGAAAGAATAATAAAAGGAAAGTAATAAAATATTAAAAGGGAGTGAGTATGGAATTTAAAATTTTGTTATAAAAGGAAAGTAAATAAAAGTATATTGGAGAAAGAATTTAAAATAGAATATTGGATTCAAGTAAAAGTTTAAAATGTTAATGATAAATTATTTTTTATGGGAAACAATATTAAATGATGGTTAAGATGAAAATATGTTAGAGAACATTAAAAATAAATTATTAGAGGCGAGGATAAAATATAATAATAAGGTGTAAAGAATTCGTTTTAATAATGGGTATTTAAAATATATTATTTTTCCACGTAATAGGAATCCATCGAAAAAGTCAAATAAATCCAAATATTTAGAGTAATGGCGTAAGAACCACAACTAATTTATTAATATTTATTTGTGATAGTAAATTCAGTGAAAGGAATCTTAAAACAGAGGGTGAAAAATATTATTTCTAGAAAGTGTGAGCGCATATTAGCTGGAAATTTAGGCAAATTTATTATGTTTCTATCTTAATTTATTATGAAAGTGTGTTGTTTAATATTTCTTATTTTTGAAATTATTATTATTTCATCAATGTATTCCGGACTTTTGTCAATTTGTTTCTTAAGTTATTTATTGCTAGTTTCTGCAATTATACTCAACACTCTAATTTGAAACATTGTCATTTTTTTAAAATTTATTTATATTATATATAGTTATACTCAACTATGGATTTCAAGCTTCAATATATTTTTATAATTTCAAATTTAAATAGCAACCACTATTAAAATATTTTTATTAACTATCTTCTTATAATTTTATTCATTGATATTAAATTATTATTAGAATTACCGGATAAAGTTGTTAATTACACCTAATTACCTCGACTACGATCGTTGTGTGAACATTCTTGCTCATCGGGTTGGATCCATTATTCGGATCAACTTAAAGTATATATAATATTTTGATAATAAATATATATATTGGTGTATGTATTATATTAATTAAAGATTTTTCAAATCATGACTACGATTTCATTATAATATTAAATAAATAATTATATTCAAACTAATTATCTCTATATAGCATGATATTTAAAAATCATCTCATTGGTATATTACAACAGCGTTATTGAAATTTTTCCTTGGAATTGATTTCCCTCAATTGTTCGAGGTAATCACCTCTTTCGCCAACTATCAGGTACATAGTTTGTACCGGTAAATTCTATTCGATTCCATTATAAAGAGCCGACCTATTGTTCAGGTCTGGACTATTATTGTTATGAAAGATATCTTCGGTTTTTCTCTAAATTAATTCAAATGTGTGAGATTTTTGTGGGATGAGTTCCTCCTAACTGGTCAATGCGGTTTAACCCGCGGAAGTTGAAAATAACTCCCACAACCGTCAAGACAGAGACGGAGCAGTTATTTGGATAAATATATTTTATCGGATCAAATGTAGTCGAGGGTTGAGACGTCAACCCTTTTAGGTCGGCCATATTAATGTATGTTTGCGAGCTGTACTACGAGCCGTGATCGGGCAAGTGTAAGTTCGCGGGTGAAGGTGCTTGGCGATAGTTGATCGCATTGCTGTGGCACTGAGGTGGAAAATGACCAGTTTCTGATAAATTGTTGAGCATTTCCAATTTAGAGAATTCTACTATTATGTAAGTAAATTTGATAAATGATTTATATATATGCTGTTGATATTTTGCACTCATCCCCTATCGCTTTGTATTGAATAATTTTGGTAAATTCTTAATTTTATTGTTGAACTGGATGTACTTGCTGAGCATATTATGCTCACCCTTGTGTTATAGTATTATTCTTAAACAGTAAAGTGTGAGGAAGGAAATGACGAACAGTTAGTCAGAGCTCGGAATGGGAAGGCACTCGCAAGGTGTAATTTGGAGTAGATAGTACCTAGTATAATTATCGGGTTGACATAGTCACCTACATAAATAAATTTGTAAGACTTGTACTCTCGGTATATAATAATAATAAGATAGTGCGATGAAAGATCTTGAGACTTGTGGGGAATGGAATCTCATTCTGTAACGCCCCCAAATCCGGGGTCAGGAATTTGGGTCGTCACGCAATCCTTCAATCATGTGTAACCTGCATTAATTTAATAATCCAATAATTCCATATCACAGACCCCCAATCTCACACACTCACAAGTTATAGCCTTAGAAATGACGTACAACAAGTATCATCTGTTATTAAAACTCAAATATACTTTACAGGATCTCAAACAATTATTCATAACCTTTACATGAAGTTACAATAATTACGACTGGTATCTTATACCTGGCTGATACTCTGGCACACCTGAGACAAAGCTGCCAGGGATCCTCCCCATGACTGCAAGCGACTAAGTCCCACACCGGCATACTGGTTATCTGTTGTGTTGTGTCATTTAAAAGAAAGCAAGAGTGAGCTATAATGCCAGCATAATAATGTACAGTATGAAAATGACTGTATGATAAACTCACATAAAACATCATATTTGATAATTACGTGTTATTCGAAAATAGTTTCCCTTGGTGATACACACCTTTTATGAAAACAATCATTTGGTGGATTTTATTAACCTGCGAATACCTTAATAGTAAACCAAGCTCCTAGGCTTGGGTTACGGTATTGCATCACAATTCCAATTGGAAGAATAGGACATTCGTTGGAGCCACCGCATACGATGATCAGTCGTACTACAATAAAAGTAACCTTTTCTACTAGTAGAAGGACGACACCTTCATATCCCGGTTATCACCCTTGCCGCATACGGGCTATGTGTCCTCATTTCGGGTATACACACACTTCGCAAGTCCTTAGGTACATATTGTATCGTCTCTTACGGTACCAGTAGTCTATCCAATACATAAAGTACTTGGATCCCACCCCTCCCTTGTCCTTTAGGAAATCCTATCATATCTCGAGAACTCGAACCACATCGAAGTTCCACCAAACATTTTGTTTGTTGATAGGCATAGTTTTACTTCATATATATATATATGTACTTCCGAAAGTTTTCGGAGGAAGTACTAAGGATGTGAGTTGACCGTTGTCAACAGATAATTAAATAGGGGGGGAGTTTCTCTTTGAAAATATATTCAAAATATAAAAAAAAATAAGTCGAGATAATATTCTCCGACGATCTGTAATTATTCGAATGATTTTCCGAAAATCAGAAAGTATTTTAAATCAGGTTCTACGATTTTAAATCAAAAATAAACCCTTTAAAAAATAATAATTTATTAAATGATAATTGATGAATAATTAAACCTCGAATGAGTTTACTTTTAAAAGAATATTGAAACAATATTCCTTAACTTATTTATGTTTAAGTAGTTAAAGTAATCCTTGGTAGATATAAGTAATCAAGTTTAAAACAAATAATTGTTGGAGTATACTTCTCCTATTCAAAATGAATATCCGAAATAATATTCATTGTTCGAGTGATTAAATATAGTTGAGGGAATACGATCTTTGGAAATTGTTTTAAATAAAATTGAGGTATTTAATAATTCGCAAGTGGACATCGAGTCCTTTGGAATAAAATAAATACGGACTTTCGATCGTCCAAAACATCCCCGGGACGATTCCCGCGTATATACTATAATATACATACCGACCGACTCTCGATCTATAATTTAAATGTCACGCTACTCTCTAGCGTTAAAATTTCTCAAATATAACAACTCCGGAATACTTCCTGGTTTTTATAACCTTACACCGACCAATCCTCGGTCTAAATATCTCGTTTCAAATCCGGTACTTTATTATACCAAAATCATCATATCTTATGATTCAATATATAATAATTTATAAATCTCCGTAAAACATTTATCATGCATATATTGCAGTATTTAAAAGCAATCACAACACAACAGTTCTAAAAAGGTAGGGTTTGAAAACTTGCCTGGAGTCCAAGACACGTTTTCCCCACTTCCTCTCATTCCGGGTTTCTCTAAATCAACAAACATCATAATCTTAATCAGTATTCCTACTCTCATCACCAACTTATATTCCTAATAAGTTCAATACTTCATAACTTTCATTATTTGACCGTCTCGAAATAAGTATCACTCCTTGGTCGACACGGACGGTCAAAGTGGTCTTCTAGAATTGACTTTACTGAATATTACTATTACGCGGCTTGCACTCTATCATTTTTAATAAATATTAAAATTAATATTTTAATACGAAAAAACCTCTAGGAGATTCTTGAGTGATTTTAATATTTATCCTAAAAGTTTCATTTTAATAAAATGAATTTAATTAGGTGAAAAGCATTTCAAAAGTTCGGTCAACTACGGAGTTTTACTATTCAAACCGCTTTCACTAAAACATTGATATCTCTCAAACCGTTAACTCAATTGACGTACCGTTTTCGCGTGCGCGATCTAGACAAAATTTAGAACACATCATTTGAAAAATAGTTTTCTGGTAACAGGGGTGAAAGTCCCGAAGTGACTGTTTCCTAACAGGGGGTTATTTTGACATTCGTACTCCACGCGACCTCGGCTCCGACATTTTTATTAAATTGAAACATCAACATTTTTACTTGAAATTTTTATGGAATCTAAAAAACTCTATTTCTTACTCTTTGTAAAAATTTTATATTCATGATTTATGAACATTTTTAAGTTGATCATTTATATTTTCAAACTTCGTAATTCGTAGCAGTTTTTGTCGCGTAAATCACTTTTAGTAAAACGGCCATAACTTTTGATCCGTAAATTGGAATCAAGCGATTCAAGAGCCTAAACGATCCTTATAACATTTTATATCATAATCAATGGTTATTTTTCAAGAAACTACTGTTTAAATCTTCAGGACTTTCTGCAGAAACTTAAAATTATGATTTGTTCATTTTAACGAGATTACTGTTACGATAGGAGTTTTGTTTACGCCTTAAATCATTATACTATCACCAATAATAAATATATCATCATCAAAATATTAATCCTCTCAATAACATCATGTTCTTGAGGCAACAACAATCAACCTTAAATCTACTTAGCTAAACATCAAGATTACAATAATACTCCCACCAAAACTATGTTTACAACTACATACTAAAAGGATCTTGAACTTAAATCTTAAATAAAGTTGGGTCAAAGATTTTTACCACTCTTAAGAGCTTGAGATTCGTTCTTGATGATGGTGAAGTATTGGGAGTGCTTAGTATGGTTTTTGGAAACTAAAACAACCATTGAAATCAAGAAACCATAGAAGAGTTATTGTTCATACTATTCATTCTCAACTTTCTTGATTTTATTTCACCCATTAAACCTTGATAAAAAGATCTCAAAGATATATATTACCTTAGTTTGGTTGTTAGAATGCTTGAGAATTAATGGGAGGATTTATACATGGCTAGAGCTTGAGGTTTTGATTTTGATTCCCTTGGTTTTTGATGAAGGGCCGAATGGAGAGAAGTGGGAGAGAAAGAGAGAGTTTTTGGTGTTTCTTCTTGGTTGCTTCTTGGAATAATGCAAGTGATAGCTTGTGATATCTTATATTGATTTTTATTCTCTAGTTTATATCCTAGTATTTGATTTATGTTACTAATCTTGGAGACAAATCTAGCTAGCTTGTGGTAGATTACAAGCTAAGCCACTGGCTTAGCCCCTTTAGCTCACTATTTGCTTAGCCTTGATTGATCATCCTATCTCTAGCTCACTATTTGATAAAGTAATCATGGTTAATTTCTTACCATGGTTAGTTAGTACATTACGTTTATTTAATCGTTTACGCGTTCGCTCGGTCGCTTAAATGTTTTCGTAATACTTCCTCGTAAATGGTTCACGACGTAATTCCTTTCGTATTTATTCCTTATATTTTGAATTATCATACTTGGATATAAATCCGTAGGGTTTTAAATTCGTAATTATATTGTGATTCCCGTAATCCTCGATGATTCGTAAATATGGTCATTTTTCAAAGTTCGTTTTCTTCGAAAACTAATAGCGTTTACAAACACTCATTTGGTACGTATAATCATAATATCAACTTTGAATCTCATTTTCTCATGCACAACATAGTGTGGGCTAAAATGTTTTTCCCGTCTGTCAGGGTTACTATTCATTAGGCGTTTTACAAGGTCTCAAAAATTCGAGTTGTTATATTACTATTCTAAATGGTATTTTACTGACGTCAAAAATTTGGGTTCTTACAGTCTTCCCCCCTTAAAAGGATTCCGTCCCGGAATCAGTTCAGAAACAGGTAGGGATATGCTTCTCGCATGACAACCTCGAGTTCTCACGTTGACCTTGTAGTATTTGATCTCTTCATAAAATTTCCACTCATCCATCTAATATATTTCCGGGTACTCGTCCTTATAGTATTATGACCTCTACACATTATTCGACATACGCTAAGTCTGGCTACGAGTTTATTAGCTCATTTTCAAACATATGTTTGGTTTTGACGGTTAAATTTCCCAACCTCGATTCGTGGTACTCGTTATAAACTTGGCGACCGCTCGACGATGGTGCGAATTTGTAAGCCAACTTTCTTAGTCCTTTAAAGATTTCAACGGGTCCAATAAACCTTGGGTTCAACATTTCTTTCCTTTTAGAATCTCATCACTCCCTCCCTGGGAGGCACTTTCAACAATATTTGGTTAGTTACTTCGTACATCCTGTCTTTATAGTTTTGGTCCGTATATCTCTATTGTTTATCCTGGGCTGCCACTAGCCGGGTTCTGATAAGTTCTAGGAATTTCTTTGGTCTGTTGACTCAACGATGGTCCAAGTATCTTTCTCTTACCAACTTCTTCCCAATCCTAAGGGAGAACAATTCTTTCTTCCGTACAAAGCTTTGTAGCGATTCCAATTCCCGTATGATAACTCATATTTATCGGTGATTCGATTAACGTCAACTGGTCACTTCATCTCCCTTAAAAATTAATAATATGGACAATTAACGCATCTTCTAGTGTTTGGAATCATCCTTCAACTTATTCGTTTCTCCTACATCGCTCTTACTAGTGCTAGAGTTTCATTCCTTAACATTTTCCTATTTTGGAGCATCCTCTCTGATGATTAAGTCATGTAAGAAGTTCTCGTTGCATTTCTACATGCCCGTTTCCTGCTACACGCTTAGCACTAGATTTAACATTTCTTCCCGTAGTTACGTAAGGCACGTCGGGTCCTGTTGCCATCTTGAAGGAAGCACCATTTCATACGTAATTGATTGACATGTTTTGGGATTGTGGAACGTTCAGCTTCCGTCATCGGTCAGACTTCTTTAATCATTCCCCGTATAATATTTATAGTACTACGATACCTTCTGGGTCGTACTTGTTATTCTTGCTAGCGCCTTAGACGTATTCACGTTTATTGGTACCTGCTACCAGTGGCCTTTATAGAGCGTGTACGATCTTCTTTGCCATCTATCAGTTCTGACAATGACATCTTTCATTCTTTCACATTGCCCTTCGTAAGGGATATCGACGACTATTTTCCGTATGCTATCGTGGTAAGTACATCTACACGAATTATGTAATGCCCCCAAATCCGGGGTCAGAGAATTTGGTCGACACTATAAAACTTCAATCCAAATTAACCTGTTTAATCAATAATTAAATGCCAGCGGAAGATATTTATCATAAATGACCCCAAACTAATCCAAGATTTTTTAAGGTTACAATTCTAGAAACAAGAAATCCAAATTCCACAAATAAATTTTTCACTTTCTTTTAAAACTCTTTTCAATAAATTCCAACTCAAAACTAAACCCACTAGTATAACTTCGAAATGAAGTATACTAGGCCCAACTATAAAATAACACAATTATAATATAATATAATATAAACAACTTTATACAATAAAACTTACACTAGTTCGCAAACCCTGGACCCATCACCTTCCAAAAGCTTCTTCTTTGCTTCCTCGAATTACTCAGCTAAACAGCACAAGCTAATCCTCACTGGAGGTTAAATTTGAAAACAGGCAAGTATGAGCGGAAGAAATGCTCAGTAAGTTCATTATAGCAAATATAAGGTCATTTTGATATAAAACCGACATCTGCATTAGAGCTGAACATTTAAAAATCATAATTGCTAAATCATAAAATTTTAGTTGAGGAACCCCATAATTAATTCCTTAATTGTATTCAAAATCATTTTGATATTTTTGAGTGAAATGCTTCAGCAATACTTTGAATCTTGACGAGAATAAAACTCGTAAAATAGTGTTTACGAATATATCATAAACAACAACAACAAGAAGCAATGATTATGGAATGAATCATAAACTTTACTCAAAACCGAACTCTTGATATTAATACTTATTTTGCTGTCATATCAAATTAGATATCAATACGAACTTTGATGCTCACAACATTCCATACTGAAGTCAACATCAATCATCTATATTAATACCACCTTTGATATTTAACAACAACATAAGTATCATCATAAATCAGAATCTGAATCAAAACTGCAATTCACTTTTAATCCAAAACAGAATCAGTTGATAAATCATTTTTTCTATGATTATCAAAATAATAAAGAAATTTAGATATCAATTTAGATTGGAACCAATAACATTTTATGATGTTCCCGATGATCAGCCGCGAAACAACACCGGTATCCCGCAGCCATACCATAAATATAGGTACTACCCATATCCCGAAGACATACGGTACCTATAGGGCGCCAGAAAAGGCATAACTAGCCTTGAAAGATATTACAGCTGGACCGATATCTCGATCACCTACGCTGTAACCAATAACTAGTAACCAGTAACCATTCCAATCTTAAAAACCTTTTTATTGAAAAAGGAGCCGAATCCTTCGACATCCTAAATAATTTTTATTCCCCCATTCACTTGGGCAAGAATACTCGCAACAAAATCATCTTTCTCAAAATCCAAAATATTTATAAATCCGATAATTGGATAAGTAAAACACTTGACTACTCTGAACATAGAATAGCAGAAAAATACTTGCATAAACATAATCATTTAATTCAGCGATATGTAAAACATTTATCTATTCTGAACTGAGAATAGGGAAAGCAATACTCGCATGAAAAGATTTAAAATAAATATCACTTGAACAATAAGTGATGATAGGGATACTTGCCTTTGAGATTTAGCAGTTAGTCACACTCGCAAAAATGCAACTATTCTTACATTTGGTCTCAAAATATCACCGTCCTTCTTTTCAATAGTTTACCGATATGCTGCTCCTCCACTTGCTAGAAGCCAGATATCCAATGCCATTCCATCTCATTCTTTATCCAATGTCTTGTCTTGATCAACTCGAACGATCCGCATCTATAATTAAAACACACATCTTAATCGCTTAAATGATAATCACTTGACGAATTACGCGTCAATACCTTATCGTCTACCCATACGATAGCCCACACATAAATATAACAGATAAACACAGGACTCTTGACCCATATATGCACATAATTCACTATCATGTAAACACGTAACTCACATATCACATAATTCATATCACATATGACTCAGTTCGTCAAAAGGATCGACTCAGTACGTTTAAAACTGAAATCGGGTCAAAAATATGATTTATCGATCAAAAATCGACTCAGAATGATTCGTAAAACAAGAGACCTTTCGAACAAAAGAATTTAGGTCTCGGAAGTATTTTTATTGAAAGCAGAATATTTTTCTGAGTCTAGAGGCGTTCGTTTCGTATTAAACGGTCGAACGGTTGATTTAATATGAATTTTTGAACATTTTTCGGAATTATAACGGGTCTACGAATCATTTAATAATTAAATAATAGGGCTCGAACACTCGAAAATAATTTTATAAGAATTATCGAGCCTGGAAAATAATTTAAAATAATATTTTAGAGCTCGAGCTATTTTTCAGAAATTTTAAATCAAAATAAATAATTAAATCTAATTAAATAATCAATTAAAATTAATTAATAACTAATTAAATTAAATAATCAATTAATATTTAAATTAATTGAATAATTAAATAATTAATTATCAACTAAAATTAATTAAATAAATAATTTGGATTTATTTTAGAATTAAAAATAAATTTTCAGAATTTAAAATAATGATTTTTCAAAATAAAAAAATGAATTTTTAGAAATTAAAAAATAGGATTTTTGAATTAAAATAAAACAAAAAATGCAGAAACATATTGTTAAAACTGAGTTGGGGCAAAACGGATCAAACATGGGTCAGAAAGAAATCTAAACGGGTTAAACCCGAACCCTGAAGAACAACGGCCGGAGTTCGATGAACACCGCCCTCGTTCCCCATATTCCGGCACGGAGAAATAACTTCGGTCAAGCCCCGACGAGCCCCAAAACTACTCAAAATCAGTTGGTTTCCGATCCAAATCACTCCTACCACAACCCAACAACTCTGTTTACCCATCAACGTTAATAAACAACACAGAAATCAGAGACTCCGGTCGGAACCACCATTAAAACCGGTGAAACCTTGAATTTCCCGGCGAAACCCGAATTCCTTCATTTCTGAACCAAATAACGTAATCATGGTACCAAAATGAAGCTGGGAACACGTATAATCTAACCCCCAAACTCATACCAATAAACGGTTAACCAGTAAGCCAGGAAAATGAACCAAAATTTTGAAAAATTTATGAACTCGGTAGAATCATCGAGCAATAGAACAAGCATAAAATTATCAACAATCGATTGTAAATAATCATGTAAAGCTAATCATAGCATCAAAACAAGCCAAAAATCCTTATACAAGAAACCCCCAAATCGAACATAACCCTAAAATTACGAATTGAAAAATTATCTAACCTCGAATTGATATGATGATATAAAATGGTAGAGGATGATATGCGATTCATTTTTGTTACTCATAATTGAAATCTGGAAATCATAATCACCCTCAAATTTGGATTTGATTCTCAGAATTCTTCAAGAACACCAAGAATAGTTATTCAAATAATTTTCAGAAAATCAAACATTAATTTCTATATGATATTGAACTCTATTTTTGAAGTATAATATACCAAATTGACCAGAAAAATATTATCTACACGATGGAAGCATCAAATCACATCACCAACATTAAGAACAAATTTTCATAATTTAATCTATAATTAATTCAAATTAAACTAATTAAATCAGAAAAATACCTTGATTTCTGGGTAAAAACTGATGCTTGATTCAGAAAGAAGATTTCGAGAGCTTCATTTTGATATGCTGCACGCCCGAATCGGAGTTCGATAATGCCTTCGTTTGTACGATTGATTCTCAGGAACGTATCATTTTCCAGGGTTTTCTCTGTATTTACGGTATTTTACTGGTTGCAAATAAATAAACGAAATAAATGAAATAAGAAATAGGATATTTATATTTATGGAATATTGGTTCGTTCTGGATCGTTTTGGATCGTTAAATTAGTTGCTTAGCCACTAACTACAAAATGATCCAGAAATAGATTACTTAACCGCTAAGTAACTATAAAAACGATACAATTTAATACCAGAATTGGATAATCATCAAAACCGAGGTTTCATAAAATACCATATACGAAAATAATGTAAAATATCCCGTCTCTCGAGAATACGGGTTTGGTTGATTTATCAAAATGGTTATCATATTGAAAATCTTGCGCCGGGCCGCGCACGGGTCAAACCGTAATCGGGATCGAAAAAGTCAAAACATGGAAAATGTCCGGAATTACCAGATTAGGTTACGAAGGAGTTTTCAGAAGAGTTTCGGGTTGTAAAAATGCAAAAACGATTGAAGTTAGACAATTCCCGGCTTTATAAAATAATTTTTTAATTATTGAGAAAATAATTAATAATTCATAAATTATTATAAAATCATATAAGAACCCAAAAAATTACCAGGAAAATATCAAAATTATCTATATTTTATTCTGGAAATATAAAAATTAAAATACTCAAAGAATATCACATATAAACAGTCAAAACATCACTCCAATTACCAGATAATTCACCAAAATTCATATAAAATCACATAAATAATTCCAAATAATTATAATAGTAATATTTGAAAATATGGGATATTACAAATTATCTGTCAACAATAGGCGATTCCCCAAACCTTTCCAAATAAAAGGTAAGCCGCTAGACGTATCTTCAATGATCGGGATAGTCCTCTCATTCTACCTGTCGATTTGAGAACTCTAAGTCGTGCCTCTGTCGGTCCTTTTTCACAAAATATCTTGGGAAATAGTCCCGTTATTTAAACCTTGGGTCCTTGCACGGCGTAGTCATCACGGGGACTCTCTGTCCCAATTATCTCGTCTGCGTTCATAAAAAATTTGTAGAGTGGACATCTATCGTTTGCATAATAAAATAAGCGGTCTTATTTAATCTATCACTCAAAATCCTCAAATAGCACGATGGCTAACTTGGTTCTTGATAATCCTCCTTCAAAATTTATTATAATTAACTCTTACTCCTATTTTGGTCATCTACAAGTCGTAATCGCCAAAATTTTAACCCTCGCCTTTCCGTTTTCATTTTCAACCATGTCGAATACTTACTTACCTACTCAATGACATCCCTTTACATATTCTGTCATGACTAATATCCGTTTACATTTTTAGGCATCTTTAAGTCTTCTTGTTAAGTAATAAAGCATTTTTTTCATGCGATCCTTCTCATAAGTTATTCTGAGATTTGTCATCCTCAATATATCTTTTCCTACTTAAAGTGTCGGCCACCACATTGGCCTTTCCTTGATGATAATATATTTCTTAATCATTACCTTTGATCAATTTGACTATAGCCTCTATCTCGTGTTCAGTAAAAGAAGATTTTTTTTCCAAATTTCCTCATAAGTAAACTCCTTGTCCCTTTCCATGCGAACCTTATCGCAATTATTCTAGATCATTATTAGGACACCTTATGTCATGGTCCTTAAGCTGCGTAGACATATCATTAGACTTCACGCAACATCCTATTTTTATCGTTGAGTATTTCTAGCACGGGATTTCTACTAACCTTACATTCACTTTTTGAAAATCTTATTCCTCAAATTCATACATGCTTGGTCTTTCCCGAATTTATTAGCACCTATCCCGATAATATTTCATAGAAGTGTACCTCACTAATCACATTGTATCCCTATTTTCGTTATTCTATAACCATGTTAATGATACTTATGATAATAACTAAACATGGTATTCCCTTTTTAAAACAACTTACTCATCACGATGCTCCGATTGCACCATCATAGCACTGAGCTTTCAGTCTCATATTACAACAATCGGTTCTTAACTATACCTCTTCTTTGTTGGAAAGGCAATTAGCCTTGGAAAAATGATTTTCACGATATCGATGAAATTTAGACAATCTTAACAAGATTTCAAAATCTAACATCTGAACAAATAATGAGCTCTGAATAAAAGAGTCGCAACACTCAAAAGATTTATAACTTGGAGGGAAGAATATAACAAGGATTATTCTTCCATGTCCTTAGAATTCTATATTGTGATATTATGGAGAATATCCATTGAAAGCAATGATTGCTGAATAATAACATCATACGAATGATACTTGTAAGATTTTCCCATTTAAAGAATACTTTTCTTTTCGAATAATGAAAGAAATATTGAATAACATCCTCAACCAATGGTTAACCATTGAGCTCTCAAAGAGGTGCTATTTTGAAAGAAGAAATTTTATCCAATGATTAATAAATAAGAAAGTATATTGTTCTTCAATCACTTTATGATTTTAATTGGATATTCGTTATATAAATGAAATAATAAAATATTTCATGAACAAAATATTTCATAAAATTGAATATGAATTCTCGTTTGAGTGGGCGACCTAGTTAGATCTCAATTAAATCAATCTTTGAAAATTTTGTCAATAAATAAATTTTTGCATATATAATGCACTCTGTAAAAAAATTGATTGGAAGTGGATCTAAGAAAAATAATAACTAGTCCATATCAAGAAATATTATAAACCGACTAAGAAAATGGTCAGCTTAATTGGTTTGGCCCATAGAAACTAGCTAGAACGATTAGCTAGACTTTCATCGTATTAATTAAAATTTCGACTAGTTAGTACATTAACTAGTCATTCATGAGAATATATAGAACTAAGCATATCTCAGTTTGTTTGAAAAAAATCTCGACATCGTAACCACTGAAGAAATTTGTGGTGACCCGGATGACGATTTTGAAATAAAGAGTTTGCAAATTTGGGCCGAGAAAGACAATTATAACTCTGAATCGTGTGGTCTTGGCAACGGAAAAATAGATAGCCTCTTATCAAATATTTCTTGCCAAATAAAAGGGTACGCTCAGAGGTGTCCTCGTTCACATACTTTATCAGATTCTCGAATATAATTGAATTTGGAATACCAATACCAAATTGATACCCTTACTATGATTTCAACGTTCAATATATAATTTCATCCCGATTAGAAGAAAAGGATTCCCGATGAATATATGGATATTAGATCATCCATGTTTTTAACAATTTGTTAGATATTTACAATCTCCACTGAGAAGAGTAAGTATGAAAGAAGAATCAAATGAAGATACTCATTATGAATATTCATCGATGAATTGAGGGAAATTTTTTAATAAAAAAAATATCTTGGATAATTGAAATGAAGTGTAAATATCTCTAAGTTGAACAAGAAGATCATAATCTATGAATGAAAGTTCATGGATTAACTAAAAGAATTGAACAAGTCCTGATACGGAGAAAGACTATTCAATATGGCCACATCAGAAGTTTAAAGTAGAGAACGAAAAGGATTGCCTGATATGACTTATCAAGGTGATACGAATGATCAACAATTTGGAGGGAGTAACATGACAGTGAGTAGGTGTGAAAATATTTCACTGATTATCCTAACTCTCTTTATTATCCGCCTGAGGATGATACCACCTCTTCATCTTTGTAATTCCATATTTCAGCTAGCGTCTCTTTCTCATCATTTTAAAATCGCTTACTAATCTTGACTTTCGCATGTATATCTGTTATTCCGGTGTTTTACCTCGAAGATCTTACTCAAAAATATTCCAAAAACATCTGTTAAGCTGATAGTTTCCTGCTACACGCATTCGTTACTAACTATAAGTGGCCAGTTCCCCCTGGGAACAAATCAAAGAGATCTCTTAGGGATCTCAATGCAATCCATAAGTTCAATGGCATGTGTGTGTAATTGAACATACGTTACCAAATATATTAGAGGTCTACGATTATATATACGTAGTCTATGACATCATTTCTATTGAACAATTCCTCTCTAGACTCACTGGTCTATCCTTTTAGAAGGTTCTAAGATCGAACCATCACTTATTGTAATCTTACGCCATTTATTTATAGACATGCCATCAATTCTTGACGCTCTTGATCTCTGAGCTAAACCATCATAACCCTTCGTGTTAAGCGCACTAATAATATCATGTAATGTACTCATCTTACGATAATATTCTTATATTACATTCAAATATTGGTTATCTGTTGTGTTGTGTCATTTAAAAGAAAGCAAGAGTGAGCTATAATGCTGTTAGGGCGAAATCACGCACTAATATTCACGCAAGTATACGCGTTCGCAAGTAATATAGAATACTTTCTAGTTCGTTCCCTCAGAGACTCAGACTAATTTATTGTCTAATTTAACTCACTCACCAATGTATGACTACTTCTCAATGTTAAGATAATAACACTTAAAATTATTGATTAAATATTAACTATAATTAACTACTTAATTAACCACTTAACTAACACTTCAATTTATCAATAATAAAACACTCATGAGATCACAACTTCATTATTACTTCCTTCTATAGCCATTGTTATTACCTTTAGCATGTGACAGTGATGATATTAATCGAATAACACGAAACTGATAAAAGCCAACTTTCATTGTACTAATACCATTCTACCAAACATCCACAATTAAGATAGAAGTTGAATAGTCATCAATTATGTTGAGTTCCTATATGTCTACAGAAATTGACAACACAACGATTTAAGCACAAGTTATCCCTTTTTGATTACATAGGGCAAATAAAACTGTTAGAGTTACCCACTAATCATGCACAACGTACATGAACCTATGCTAGCATGGCAAGTTCTAAATCTCAAGATCCACCGTCGCTTCACAAGAGATTAACACCCTATCTTATATGTTCGTGACGCACATAAGACGAATACGCACAACCAATACTAGATATCATGCAATCATCACATACTAAAGTATTAAACAATTAACTAAAGAATTCCATAATAAATCCGTTGCAACCCCATGATCACGATTAGCCCATAATAGAACTTATCGCCTTCATGGGTTCATATGAAATCATGATAAACAAACACAAGAAAATAATAACTAAACTGATTAGATTAAAACAGAGTATGTCACAAGAGTAAATAAGTCAAAGCAAGAAAACTAGCATCCAACGTTACAACGAAACAAGAATCACAAGAATATATGCTTCCTCTTCGTTGCTGTGTGCTAAATCGGTCTTCTTCCTTATCTCCTTCGCTTCTTGCAAAACACAATCTAAAACATAATCTCCTCTTAATACTCTGTGAAAAACGTCTCAAATCTACCTATATAATAGTCCCATAAAACTCAGATTACATAGAAGTTGGAAGCCAAACAGAAGTAGAAGTCTAAAATAATATATCTTTTTCCCCGACCCTGCGCGGCCGCTCAGCATTTCTGCGCGGGCGCGCAAGGCTGCTGCGCGGCCGCTCAGCATTGCTGCGCGGCCGCTAAGCATTGCTGCGCGGGCGCGCAGGACCCTTCTGGAAAAATTCCATGTTTGCTCCGTTTCTTCTCCGTAATCTGCCCGTTGTTTTCCTCTCGCAATGGTGAACACATGCCAAGGCTTATTCTTGATGATTCCTCCTCCGAAATGCAACCAATACCCTGAAATGCATAAACACTAGAAAAACGCATCAAATACACAAAATACTTGATTTTAAGACACCAATTTAAGCCATTTTAAGACGTTCTAAGTGGTATAAAATGCCACTTATCACACCCCCAAACTTAAATCGATGCTTGTCCTCAAGCGTCACAGACTCAAAAACAAATAAAAATATGCATGAATGCAATCTATATGAAAATGCAACGATCCCCCTTACTACAATTAACCAACCAAATTGTCACGTCTCAACGAATGCAGTTAGACACTAAAGATCAATAAACTCATGTAAACGGACATACCGCCAGAAACGTGGTGTGTGCAAATGCTTAACAGATATGCTTTGGAACTAGACCAATTACTATGACTAGACTATCCTCAAGGCAATCCTACGATTATACAAAGAATAAAAATTCTAGGCACAAAATGATATACAACACTATAAGAACTCTGGAGCTTACTACGGAATCGTGCTTTTTATTTACAACTCAAATGCTTATTTGACCGTGCAATGAATGAGGTCCACAAAAGACTTATACAATGGTATCCATGTAACGAGCGTTAGGTTAGCGGATCCCAGACTCTAAAAGCCTTATGTCACTAGGCACAAAGTCCCCTAAGAACTTAATAACTCAAATACCAAAGAGCCCACTCTTGATCAATTATGCAAAAAAAAAAAATTTTATTTATTTTATTTATTTATTTTATTTATTTTTTATTTTTTAATAACTCTGAGCAAGTGCGTTTCGCTCCATCTTGCTCAATCCTAGACTACTCGCATAACATGCGAGCCGGCTACTAGCCATTTGACGCCTAGCCACAACTAGCAACAAATTCCATTTTTACTCCATTTTTTTTCCTTTTTCATGCCTTTACCACTAAGAACCTATTATCAAATTCTAAGCATAATAAATAGATTATCCTCGAAAATAATCAGATCATAACAATAATCTAGTCCTTAAGCATTCTCTAAGACTTAGTGACAATACAAGTGCTTCTAGCATGCATATCAACCTACACAATTTAATAACACTTTAATGCTATCACTACACTCGCATCAATATCACAATTCAGTCGATAAATCATTGTAAAAGGGATCATGGTATATGCATGAGCTATATGATATGACAAACAAATAAAGCTATATATAAAAAAAAACTATATGGCAAAAATTATGCAACTATATGAACTAACTATCATGAATATGCAGCTATATGACACACACAAAATATTCCTTAACTACCACCCCCAAACTTAAAATCTTCACTGTCCCCAGTGAAGGTAGTAGAAAGGAACACAGGGTATACCTACTCGGAGTCATCATCATCATCACCCTCAGTGGGTGGAGTATCAGGCGGCGGGTATGCAGAGTCCTCACCAAAAACTGGCCACTGGATATCAGCTCCAAGGCCTCAAAAAGCAGTCCCTAACGCAAGGGTGAGCTCCTGAGCAAACCTGCTCTGCGTCTCATACATGGCATCCATCCGCCGTGAAAGCCTCCTATACTGGGCATCACCCATCCCAGCACCCTCCTGAGCTCTCGAAGAACTAGCCTCACCACGCCCTGGCCTGGCCATAGTAGCACCTCGTGCTGGACGCCCTCCTGGAAGATGATAACCCAGCCCATGCTCCTCAGGCTCACCACCGGTCCACTCTTGCATCCCATTCAGAGTGCCAGAATCTATCGAAGCTGCTGGAAACTGCAACTGCTCATGAGCCGGCCAGTTCACTCCTACTGCTCGGCATAGCTTTGTAACCGTGGATGCATAAGGGATGTTCATATGCTTTGCTCCCCTCAAAAACTTCAGAATTCCTTGGTAGATAAACTCACCAAGGTCCACATAGTATTCCTCATTCAGAATTCCCCACAACAACTGTGCTCTCTCAACTGTGACCTCGTGTGCATGTGAAGAAGGCAAAATATTAGCACATATAAATGCATTCCATGCACGGGCATACCTGTTCATGGCGATCGCCGGAAAGTGACGATACTCATTATTGGCTGGACTGTGGTTCCAAACTGTGCCCGGTCGACAGAGAGTCGCACAAATCAAATCCAAGTCAAAATCCTCAACAGTCTTTTCATTCCAGTTCTCCTCCTCGGGCTTTCTCTCTCGCTGTCCAATCACACGGCGAATCGCCGCAGGATGATAATCAACCGTCAGCCCACGAACTACAGAAAAGCCATTCTTTTCAGCCTTCGCATTCGCGTAGAACTCGTGAACAACACTCATCGGTACTACTTCGGGTGACTCACAAAAAGCTATCCACCCCTTCTCTGCAATCATGGGCAACAACTCACCATCCCTCCCTGATGGTAAAAACCCCCTCTCCTTCAGAATCGGCTTCCCCAACAACCTAGTGTACACCTCCTCCGCGACTCTGTCAGTTAACCGAGGCCTTGCAGCAGTACCCCTTGATGAATCAGCAGTAGGAACTGTGCTGCTGCTGTCAATAGTGCGTGCTCTCTTGGGTGCCATTGATTTGTGAATAAAAGTGTGTAAAAACTGATTTTTGATGTTTATGAGAGGGTTTAAGTGTAGGAAGTTGTGGGAGATATGTAGGATAGGTGTATGTATATATAGGGTGTGGAGTAGGGTAAATTAGATTATGAGTGGGGTTGAGGAATAAAATCATGGGGTAATGGGAAAAGAATTCGTGGGTTTATGGGCTGTAATGGGTTTTTGTGTTTTTGTTTTTTTTTTTTCCTGAACTGTAAAATTTTTTTTCTGGAACTCGACCCCTGCGCGGCCGCTCGCACTGCGCGCCCGCTCAGCATAGCTGCGCGGGCGCGCAGAGGGTCTCTGGAAATTTTTTTTTTCAGCCCCTGTTTTCTGATTTTTTTATGTTTTTGGATAGGTTATTAACTTCTAAGGGTTCCTATAACAACAATTCATGGGTTGCCTCCCACGCAGCGCTTCTTTTTCGTCATTAGCTTGACGTTCCGTACCTTTCTCAAATAGTCAACAAAATGGCACTAACCACCTCTCGGTTTGCCATGTCCCCATAGTAGTGTTTCAACCGCTGACCGTTAACCTTGAATGCTTGGTCCAAATCATTCTCAAAAATTTCCACCGCTCCATGTGGAAACACAGTTTTGACAATAAAAGGTCCAGACCACCTTGATTTCAACTTCCCAGGAAAAAGTCGGAGCCGAGAGTTGAATAACAGAACTTGTTGCCCTGGCACAAATAACTTAGGATGTAGCTTCCTATCGTGCCACCTCTTCACCTTTTCCTTATACATTTTATTATTCTCGTACGCTTGAAGTCGAAATTTGTCAAGTTCATTAAGCTGAAGCATTCTTTTCTTACCAGCTGCATCTAAATCCAGGTTCAATTTCTTCAATGCCCAGTAGGCCTTATGCTCAAGCTCCGCCGGTAGATGACATCCCTTACCGTACACCAACTGAAACGGTGACATCCCAAGTGGAGTTTTGTATGCTGTTCTGTAAGCCCAAACAGCTTCATCGAGCTTTAAAGACCAATCCTTCCTTGACGGACAAACAACCTTCTCTAGAATGCGCTTTATCTCTCTGTTAGACACTTCCGCTTGACCATTTGTTTGCAGATGATAGGCAGTAGCTACTCGATGATTCACATTATAACGCTGCATCATAGAAGTGAACTTATGGTTGCAAAAATGCGATCCTTCATCACTTATGATTACCCGAGGTGTTCCAAACCTTGTGAAAATTTGCTTATGAAGAAAATTTAGCACTGCCTTTGCATCATTTGTCGGTAAAGCTTTAACTTCGACCCATTTTGAGACATAATCGACTGCCAGCAAGATGTACTAATTATTGCAAGACGAGATAAAAGGCCCCATGAAATCGATTCCCCATACATCAAAGACCTCGACTTCGAGCATCACATTTAATGGCATCTCATCCTTCCTTGACAAATTTCCCACTCTTTGGCAACGATCACACCTTAAAACAAACTGATGAGCATCCTTGAACAAGGTACGCCAGAAAAAACCTGCTTGCAGAATACGAGCTGTTGTCTTCTCACCTCCATAGTGTCCACCATAAACCGTGGAATGGCAGTCTCGTAATATCCCCTCCGTCTCACAGAACGGGATACATCTCCTGATGATCTGGTCAGCTCCCTGTCTAAACAAATATGGTTCATCCCACATATACCACTTCACCTCATGCAGAAACTTCTTCTTTTGTGCGGATGTCAAATTAGGAGGCATTATATTGCTGACAAGATAGTTTACAATATCTGCGAACCATGGTTCTTCCTCCTGAATTGCAAACAACTGCTCATCCGGAAAAGATTCATTGATTAACGTCCTATCTTGTGAAGTAGAATCGGGATTCTCCAACCTAGAGAGATGGTCAGCTACTTGATTCTCAGTACCTTTTCTATCTTTGATCTCTAACTCAAATTCTTGAAGTAAAAGCACCCAACGAATGAGTCTCGGCTTCGAATCCTTCTTAGAAACCACATAGCGAATAGCTGCATGATCAGTGAATACTGTCACTTTCGTACCAAGCAGATAAGATCGAAATTTCTCAAAGCCAAAGACTATAGCCAAAAGCTCCTTCTCAGTAGTGGTGTAGTTCAATTGGGCCCCATTTAAAGTCTTACTCGCATAGTAGACCACATGGAAGAGATTTTTCTTACGCTGTCCCAGAACTGCACCTACCGCATAATCACTCGCATCACACATCATCTCAAACGGTTCTGTCCAATCTGGTGCTGTAATAACTGGTGCCGTGATCAAACTCTCCTTGAGAGTCTCGAATGCTGCCAAACATTCATCATCAAATTTGAAAGGCACATCTTTCTCAAGTAGATTGCACAACGGCTTAGATATCTTTGAAAAGTCTTTGATGAATCGCCGATAAAAACCCGCATGACCGAGGAAACTACGGATTCCTTTCACCGAATTAGGTGGGGGAAGATTTTCAATGACTCCCACCTTGGCCTTTTCCACCTCCAGACCTTTGCTAGAGACCTTATGCCCAAGGATAATGCCTTCACGCACCATAAAATGACATTTCTCCCAATTAAGCACCAAATTAGTTTCCACGCATCTTTTGAGTACGGCGCGCAGATTATTCAAACATTCATCATATGAGTGTCCAAAGACGGAGAAGTCATCCATGAACACTTCGACGTTATTTCCAATCATGTCAGAGAATATAGCCATCATACATCTCTGAAAGGTGGCCGGGGCGCCACATAACCCAAACGAAACTCTACGAAAAGCAAATGTGCCAAATGGACAAGTGAAGGTAGTCTTTTCCTGATCCTCTGGTGCAATACAAATCTGATTATACCCGGAATAACCATCCAGAAGACAAAAATACTCATGTCCCGCCAATCTGTCAAGCATTTGATCAATAAATGGAAGAGGGAAGTGATCCTTCCTTGTGGCTTTGTTCAATTTTCTATAATCCATGCATACTCTCCATCCTGTAACTGTTCGAGTAGGGATGAGCTCATTCTTTTCATTTGCGACCACAGTGATACCTCCTTTCTTAGGTACACATTGCACGGGGCTCACCCACGAGCTGTCAGAAATAGGATAAATGATGCGTGCATCTAGCCATTTCAGAATTTCTTTCTTCACCACCTCCTTCATGATCGGGTTCAGTCTTCGCTGCTGTTCCACAGTTGGCTTACTTCCTTCCTCTAGCAGAATTTTATGCATACAATATGAAGGACTTATCCCCTTGATGTCTGCTATGGTCCATCCTATAGCCGATTTGAATTCTCTCAAAATCCTTAAGAGCTTGTCTTCCTCACTACCTGAAAGGTCAGCTAAAATAATAACAGGTAACGTAGATGAATCACCTAAAAAAGCATACCTCAAGTGTTCAGGTAATGGTTTGAGCTCTAAGGTAGGCGCTTCCTCTATTGATGGTTTGAGCTTCCCTTCAGCGTTCTTGAGGTCAGAAGTACCAAGAGATTCAAATGGTATATCCAGCTTTCGCTTCCAGGGAGAAGCGTTCAGATATTGTAATTGCTCGTTGCTATCTTCATCATCACTGTCAAATTCCCCCACTAAGGCCTTTTCCAATGCATCAGACATTAGCATGTGATCGAGTTCCGAAGTAACCGCAGAATCAATCACATCCACTTTTAAGCACTCCTCATCTTCTGTAGGGAATTTCATTGCCTTGAATACGTTGAAGGTGACATCCTGATCTTGGACCCGCATAGTAAGTTCCCCTTTTTGCACATCTATCAAGGTACGACCAGTAGCCAAGAAAGGCCTCCCCAAGATTATGGGAATCTTCTTATCTTCCTCAAAATCCAGAATAACAAAATCTGCAGGAAAGAAGAGCTTATCCACCTTGACGAGCACATCCTCAACTATGCCCCTTGGGTAAGTAATGGAACGGTCAGCCAATTGTAGCGACATGTATGTGGGTTTTGGATCAGGCAGATCCAGCTTTTTAAAGATCGACAAGGGCATCAGATTAATGCTTGCTCCCAAATCACAAAGGCACTTGTCAAAAGTTAGATTGCCAATGGTGCAAGGAATGGTGAAGCTTCCTGGATCTTTCAGTTTTGGTGGTAACTTTTGTTGCAGAACCGCGCTGCATTCTTCCGTGAGAGCAACGGTTTCAAGGTCATCCAGTTTCACCTTCCTTGAAAGAATAGTCTTCATAAACTTCGCATAACTAGGCATTTGTTCCAGAGCCTCAGCGAAAGGTATATTGATGTGAAGTTTCTTGAATACCTCCAGAAACTTCCCGAACTGTCTATCCAGCTTTTGTTGCTGCAATCTCTTAGGAAAAGGTGGTGGAGGATAGAGCTGTTTCTCCCCTGTATTAGCCTCAGGCAGAGTGTGTTCAACAGTAGTCTTCCTTGGTTCCGCCGCTTTCTCCTTTTGCTTAAATTCTTCATCTCTAACTTCAGCTTCGACTTCTTTTGCCTTTTCAGCATCAGCTACTTTTCCAGACCTTAAGGTAATAGCCTTGACTTGCTCTTTAGCTTTCTTCCTGCCTGGTACTTCCGTGTCACTGGGAAGAGTGCCAGGTTGATGATTGAGTACTGCATTGGCTAATTGACCGATTTGATTTTCCAAGGTCTTGATAGAAACCGCCTGAGTCTTGCACAACAGCTTAAGTTCCTCAAAATCAGCACTAGTAGGTGCAGCTGCACTTCCCTGTTGAGGATATGATTGTCTTGTAGCATACTGCTGTGGTTGCTGGAATCCAGGTGGGTTAAACTGTTTACTCACTCCTTGCTGATATGGTGGCTGAATAGCATTCTGATTATTCCTCCAGCTGAAATTTGGATGATTTCTGTTGTTAGGATGATAGGTCGCTGGCACAGGCTGCTGTTGTCGCTGATAATTATTCACATACTGAATAGATTCGTTGACAAGAGAACACTGATCCGTAGCATGAGAACCTGCACAAAGCTCACAAACCATAGCTATTTGATTAACTCCATACGTAGCCAAAGAATCAACCTTCATTGATAGCGCTTGGAGCTGGGCTGTAATAGCGGTGGCTGCATCAACTTCCAGAATACCTGCGACCTTGCCTGACGTCATCCTCTGAGTTGGGTTTTGATGCTCATTTGCAGCCATCATCTCGATAAGATTATACGCCTCAGTATAGCTTTTAGCCCATAAGGCGCCTCCAGCTGCTGCATCGAGCATGGGCCGAGATTGGGCCCCCAAACCATTATAAAAACCAGTGATTACCATCCAATCTGGCATTCCATGATGTGGACATTTTCTCAACATTTCCTTGTAGCGTTCCCAAGCCTCGCACATAGATTCTGTAGGTTGCTGCGCAAACTAAGTAAGAGCACTCCTCATAGCAGCAGTCTTTGCCATTGGATAAAACTTCACCAGAAACTTTTGCGCAAGATCTTGCCACGTAGTGATGGACCCAGCTGGTTCAGAATGTAACCAGTCTTTAGCCTTATCCCTCAGTGAGAATGGGAAGAGCCTCAACTTGATAGCCTCATCAGTCACGCCATTATACTTAAAAGTGCTGTAGATCTCGACAAAATTCCTTATGTGCATGTTGGGGTCTTCAGTTGCCGCTCCTCCAAAAGAAACAGAATTCTGCACCATCTGAATAGTGCCCGGCTTGATTTCAAAGGTGTTAGCTTGAATAGCCGGATGAAGGATGCTTGACTGAATATCATCAATTTTAGGCCGAGAAAAATCCATAAGAGCTGGATCAGCTTGAACAATATGATCTCCCATGTTTACTGGTTCTTTCTGCTCAGTTCCTGAATCCGAATCCTCAAAATCTAACTTCTCCGGTGTATCAAGAACATCATCTTTCTCCTCAGCTGTATCTAAGGTCCTCTTGCGAGCACGAGAACGAGTTTGCATAAACGCTTGCTAAAGTACCTGAAACACAACCGAAAGAGTAATTAACTACTACGTCCTAATCACTGAGTCCTAATGACCAATGATGGTAAGTACATAAACTAAACAAATACGCCGAGTCCCCGGCAGCGGCGCCAAAAACTTGTTAGGGCGAAATCACGCACTAATATTCACGCAAGTATACGCGTTCGCAAGTAATATAGAATACTTTCTAGTTCGTTCCCTCAGAGACTCAGACTAATTTATTGTCTAATTTAACTCACTCACCAATGTATGACTACTTCTCAATGTTAAGATAATAACACTTAAAATTGTTGATTAAATATTAACTATAATTAACTACTTAATTAACCACTTAACTAACACTTCAATTTATCAATAATAAAACACTCATGAGATCACAACTTCATTATTACTTCCTTCTATAACCATTGTTATTACCTTTAGCATGTGACAGTGATGATATTAATCGAATAACACGAAACTGATAAAAGCCAACTTTCATTGTACTAATACCATTCTACCAAACATCCACAATTAAGATAGAAGTTGAATAGTCATCAATTATGTTGAGTTCCTATATGTCTACAGAAATTGACAACACAACGATTTAAGCACAAGTTATCCCTTTTTGATTACATAGGGCAAATAAAACTGTTAGAGTTACCCACTAATCATGCACAACGTACATGAACCTATGCTAGCATGGCAAGTTCTAAATCTCAAGATCCACCGTCGCTTCACAAGAGATTAACACCCTATCTTATATGTTCGCGACGCACATAAGACGAATACGCACAACCAATACTAGATATCATGCAATTATCACATACTAAAGTATTAAACAATTAACTAAAGAATTCCATAATAAATCCGTTGCAACCCCATGATCACGATTAGCCCATAATAGAACTTATCGCCATCATGGGTTCATATGAAATCATGATAAACAAACACAAGAAAATAATAACTAAACTGATTAGATTAAAACAGAGTACGTCACAAGAGTAAATAAGTCAAAGCAAGAAAACTAGCATCCAACGTTACAACGAAACAAGAATCACAAGAATATATGCTTCCTCTTCGTTGCTGTGTGCTAAATCAGTCTTCTTCCTTATCTCCTTCGCTTCTTGCAAAACACAATCTAAAACATAATCTCCTCTTAATACTCTGTGAAAAACGTCTCAAATCTACCTATATAATAGTCCCATAAAACTCAGATTACATAGAAGTTGGAAGCCAAACAGAAGTAGAAGTCTAAAATAATATATCTTTTTCCCCAACCCTGCGCGGCCGCTCAGCATTTCTGCGTGGGCGCGCAAGGCTGCTGCGCGACCGCTCAGCATTGTTGCGCGGGCGCGCAGGACCCTTCTGGAAAAATTCCATGTTTGCTCCGTTTCTTCACCGTAATCTGCCCGTTCTTTTCCTCTCGCAATGGTGAACACATGCCAAGGCTTATTCTTGATGATTCCTCCTCCGAAATGCAACTAATACCCTGAAATGCATAAACACTAGAAAAACGCATCAAATACACAAAATACTTGATTTCAAGACACCAATTTAAGCCATTTTAAGACGTTCTAAGTGGTATAAAATGCCACTTATCAAATGCCCAGCATAATAATGTACAGTATGAAAATGACTATATGATAAACTCACGTAAAATATCATATTTGATAATTACGTTTTATTCGAAAATAGTTTCCCTTGGTGATACACACCTTTTACGAAAACAATCATTTAGTGGATTTTATTAACCTGCGAATACCTTAATAGTAAACCCAACACCTAGGCTTGGATTACGGTATTGCATCACAATTCCAATTGGAAGAATAGGACATTCGTTGGAGCCACCGCATACGATGATCAGTCATACTATGATAAAAGTAACCTTTTCTACTAGTAGAAGGACGACACCTTCGTATCCCGGTTATCACCCTTGCCGCATCAGGCTATGTGTCCTCATTTCAGGTATACACACACTTCGCAGGTCCTTAGGTACATATTGTACCGTCTCTTACGGTACCAACAGTCTATCCAATACACGAAGTACTTGGATCCTATCCCTCCCTTGTCCTTTAGGAAATCCTATCATATCTCGAGAAATCGAACCACATTGAAGTTCCCCCAAGCATTTTTCTTGTTGATAGGCATAGTTTTACTTCATATATATATGTACTTCCGAAAGTTTTCGGAGGAAGTACTAAGGATGTGAGTTGACCGTTGTCAACAGATAATTAAATGGGGGGGAGTTTCTCTTTGAAACTATATTCAAAATAAAAAAAAATAAGTCGAGATAATATTCTCCGACGATCTGTAATTATTCGAATGATTTTCCGAAAATCAGAAAGTATTTTAAATCAGGTTCTACGATTTTAAATCAAAAATAAACCCTTTAAGAAATAATAATTTATTAAATGATAATTGATGAATAATTAAACCTCGAATGACTTTACTTTTAAAAGAATATTGAAAAAATATTCCTTAACTTATTTATGTTTAAGTAGTTAAAGTAATCCTTGGTAGATATAAGTAATCAAGTTTAAAACAAATAATTGTTGGAGTATACTTCTCCTATTCAAAATGAATATCAGAAATAATATTCATTGTTTGAGTGATTAAATATAGTTGAGGGAATACGATCTTTGGAAATCATTTTAAATAAATTTGAGGTATTTAATAATTCGCAAGTGGACATCGAGTCCTTTGGAATAAAATAAATACGGACTTTCGATCGTCCAAAATATCCCCGGGATGATTCCCGGGTATTTACTATAATATACATACCGACCGACTCTCGGTCTATAATATACATGTCACGCTACTCTCTAGAGTTAACATTTCTCAAATATAACAACTCCGGAATACTTATGGGTTTTTATAACCTTACACCGACCAATCCTCGGTCTAAATATCTCGTTTCAAATCCGGTACTTCATTATACCAAAATAATCATATCTTATGATTCAATATATAATAATTTATAAATCACCGTAAAACATTTATCATGCATATATTGCAGTATTTAAAAGCAATCACAACACAACAGTTCTAAAAAGGTAGGGTTTGAAAACTTGTCTGGAGTCCAAGGCACGTTTCCCCGACATCCTCTAATTCCGGGTTTTCTAATCAACAAACATCATAATCTTAATCAGTATTCCCACTTTCATCACCAACTTATATTCCTAATAATTTCAATACTTCATAACTTCCATTATTTGACCGTCTCGAAATAAGTATCACTCCTTGGTCGAAACGGACGGTCAAAGTGGTCTTCTAAAATTGACTTTACAGAATATTACTATTACGCGGCTTGCACTCTATCATTTTTTAATAAATCTTAAAATTAATATTTTAATACGAAACCACCTCGAGGAGCTTCTTGAGTGATTTTAATATTTACCCTAAAAGTTTCATTTTGATAAAATGAATTTAATTAGGTGAAAAGCATTTCAAAAGTTCGGTCAACTACGGAGTTTTACTATTCAAACCGCTTTTACTAAAACGTTGATATCTCTCAAAACGTTAACTCAATTGATGCACCATTTTCGCGTGCGCAATCTAGACAAAATTTATAACACATCATTGGAAAATAGTTTTCTGGTAACAGGGGTGAAAATCCCGAAGTGACAGTTTCCTAACAGGGGGCTGTTTTGACATTCGTACTCCGCACGACCTCGACTCCGACATTTTTACAATATTGAAAAATCAACATTTGTACTTGAAATTTTTATGAAAGATAAAAAACTATATTTCTTAATCTCTGTAAAAATTTCATGATTTATGAACATTTTTAAGTTGATCCTTTATATTTTCAAAGTTCGTAATTCGTAGAAGTTTTTGTCGCGTAAATCACTTTTAGTAAAGCGACCATAACTTTTGATCCGTAAATTGGAATCAAGCGATTCGAGTGCCTAAACGATCCTTATAATATTTTCTATAATAATCAATGGTTATTTTTCAAGAAACTATAGTTTACATCTTCAGGACTTTCTGCAGAAACTTAAAGTTATATTTTATTCATTTTAACGAGATTACGGTTACGATTGGAGTTTCGTTTACGTCTTAAATCATTATACTACCACCAACAATCAACATATCATCATCAACACACTAAATACTATCAAAAACATAATGTTCTAGAGGCAACAACAATCAACACTAAATCTACTTAGCTAAACATCAAGATTACAACAATACTCCCACCAAAACTATGTTTACAACTAAATACTAAAAGGTTCTTGAACTTAAATCTTAAATAAAGTTGGGTCAAAGATTTTTACCTTTCTTGAGAGCTTTAGATGTGTTCTGGATGATGGTGAAGTCTTGGGAATGCTTAATATGGTTTTGGAACCTAAAACAACCATTGAAATCATGAAATCATAGAAGAGTTACTATTCATACTATTCATTCTCAACTTTCTTGATTTTATTTCACCCATCAAACCTTGATAAAAAGAGCTAAAAGATTTATATTACCTTAGTTTGGTTGTTAGGAAGCTTCAGAATTAATGGGAGGATTTATCCATGGCTAGAGCTTGAGATTTTGAATTTGATTCCCTTGGTTTTTGATGAAGGGCCGAATGGAGAGAAGTGGGAGAGAAAGAGAAAGTTCTTGGTGATGCTTCTTGGTTGCTTCTTGGAATGATGCAAGTGATAGATTGTGATATCTTATATTGATTTTTATTCTCTAGTTTATATCCTAGTATTTGATTTATGTTGCCAATCTTGGAGACAAATCTAGCTAGCATGTGGTAGATTACAAGCTAAGCCACTTGCTTAGCCCCTTTAGCTCACTATTTGCTTAGGCTTGGTTGATCATCATATCTCTAGCTCACTATTTGATAAAGTAACCATGGTTACTGTCTTACCATGGTTAGTTAGTGTGTTACGTTTATTTAATCGTTTACGTGTTCGCTCGGTCGCTTAAACATTTTCATAATACTTCCTCGTAAATGGTTCGCGACGTAATTCCTTTCGTATTTATTCCTTATGTTTTGAATTATCATAATTGGATATAAATCCGTAGGGTTTTAAATTCATAATTATATTGTGATTCCCGTAATCCTCGATGATTCGTAAATATGGTCATTTTTCAAAGTTCGTTTTCTTCGAAAACTAATAACGTTTACATACACTCATTTGGTACGTATAATCATAATATCAACTTCGAATCTCATTTTCTCATGCACAACATAGTGTGGGCTAAAAAGTTTTTTCCGTCTGTTCGGGTTACTATTCATTAGGCATTTTACAAGGTCTCAAAAATTCGAGTTGTTATATTACTATTCTAAAAGGTCTTTTACTGACGTCAAAAATTTGGGTTCTTACACATCCCTTAATAAAATATATTATATGTATGTAATAAATTATGCAGGTACAGAGCATGGTATCGTAACGACCTAAATCCAGGTAAGGTGGGTTTGGGAGCATTACAGGGATGGTATCAGAGCTGTAGTTATATTACCTAGGATACGCGGTACCTTAGGTATATAACTCTATAGATATATATATAAATATACGAGTAATAATAACGACAATGAACACCTAGAGTATAGGATACTCGATAAAAATAAAAGATAATTATTAAAAGCGATCGCTTACGGTCAAACGATATAAAGAATAGACATATAAGTAGATAAATTTATGAGAATAATATTATAATAAAGCATAAAGTGGAAGCTCGATAATAATTATTTATAATTTTCCTTTATAGATGGCAGGCCATAGATCAGCTAGAGACAAATCACATACTCCCTTTCCACGAGAGGGTGTGGACTCTAGTTTAGACACAGATCCTTCAGAGGCTTACATGATAGTATCTAGCGACTCAGAGACCGATCCTCACGAGACATTCAGACCTCCGACTTTGGATTCAGATGACACTTCAGTCCAGGAGATACCACATCCACCTCATGTTGTTGTAGATCTTGTGGATACTCCACCACAAGATATAGCTTTTGGGTCTCCAGTGGACCAAACTATAGATGGGACATTGACTCCTACTTTCAGATCTCTATCTCCTTTCACTACACTACCATCTCTTACTTTGCCGGTTTCTACACCGGTTATCTCTACTGTTGTTACTCCTTTGCGCGGGGATGATCCTGCGTTGGTCGAGTTGGTGAGACACTTTCACCTGACTTTTCCAGTTACTTCTTCTGTGATTCTTGGTATGCCGGTATCAGATAGGTACTATTTTGAGTCTCTTCTACCTGGGACTACTCCTTATACTATTGGTATGGGTACTTCTAGTGCTATGACTGTAGATCTTGTCGCTGTCAGTCAGGGATCCCATATTTCATTAGCTGCCATATCACCAGCCTTGGTCTCTATTATGGTCACACCCATTCCCGTTTGTGACACTGCTCCTGCTACCCCACCAATACCCCCTGTTGCTGCTGCTCCCGATCAGTGGATACCACTATTTATAGATCTTGTTACTCAGATGGGTTACCAGTTAGAGACTATTCCTGCATTCATATATGATGAGCTCAGGGGTGCATATGATGACCTGTTTGTGCGGTATAGAGATGTTTTTGTGACTAGGGAGGCTTTGATTCGGATGATTGCTGACAGGACAGTTCCTCCACCAGCTGACGATGACTATGTCCGTAGGAGTGTTGTGTATGAGATTATGTCACAGACTGGTGCTTCTGTGGTCACTGGGATGCAGAATGAGGTTGATAGTCTTCCATCCACTAGTTCTGGGGCTGTTAGTAGGGATGAAGTGTCCAGGATTCTCAGAGATGGTCGTATCGAGTTTGTACGCCGTGTGGGCGAGCTGTTTGGCCCCCGATGATGGAGTATCCATGACTTTGACTTTTGGGAGAGATGGCATACATACATATCTGCTTGTCTAACTCCATCTTTTACTAGACGGTATATATATATATATATATGATAATATTAGTTGAAGATCGGGAATAGGTTTCTTTTGTATAGCTTGACTTGACCAGACAGCTGCAGACTTTTTTTTTAGGCATGATGTAGCTACCCGCTGAAGACCTTGATAGGTTCTTATATGTATTCTAGACTGATGTAGTAGGCTTTTCCGATGTATTCACACTTATGACTCTGGATGTATTATGTTTCTGGCTGTACCGTACTCTATTCCTGTAATAACCCCAATTTTTGGAAATTTTTGAAACCCTTATGAATAGTATTTTTGCTGAATGAGAAAACTTTTCATGCCACACTATGTAGGGGTTCTGATATGGATATTCTGAGATTTTATTAGTACTTTATATGGGATATAAGTGTATGTAAAGATCGTCAGACTCCAAATTCAAACACTTTGATTTTTCCCGGAAATCCACTAGATACGAAAAGAATTGAGTATAAGGTAACAAGATAAGAAGGATTTAAATTAAAGGATTATAAGAGAGGATCATAAAAGGAATATAATATATTGAGAAAGGTTAAGGGAACCTAAGTAATAAGATCCCGGGTATGATCCCTTAAACGATAAACGAAAACGAAAGTTAAGCGAACCGTATAACATATCAGCGGTCATTAGGCAAACAATTAGGAAGTTAATCAAAGGGATTAGAGAGAGTGATGTCACCCAACCAATGGGAAGAGGACAAAGAGGGAAGGATGACACCACATGATGACATAAGCATGACATAGGAGGGAAGGAGGTGTGGTTGGCTATTAACCACACAATTTGCAAGGTTAATAAAGTAATTAACCAAAATCTAAACAAAAACAACCAACCAAAAGCAAAACACAAAAATCATTTCATCTTCTTCAAGCCTTTGCTCTCGGCTTTTCTTGTTTTCAAAGAGAAGAATTTCAAAAATCCAAGATCCAAGCTTCCTAAATTGGTGAGTTAATTCTCTAGTCTTCCTTATGCATAGTTATGGCTACCTTATGAGTTTAAGCCTCTAATTCATTCTCAATCTTCTCCAATAAATCAATGAAGAAGACAATGAATAGTGATTTCAAAGTTTTTAACTTGATTTTCTTACTTTTCCTTTAAGATCCAAGCATTCCTAAGACTCCTCAAGGCTTCTTAAGGCTTCATAGCTACTCCCACCACTTCAAGGAAGGTATATCATCTCCAAACCCTAGCTTTAATTTGTATATTAGGTTGATTATGGTTGTGAGGGTAAAGAGTAGCTTGAAACTTGTTTGTTTAAGAGTTTGGGTTGGAATGGTGGTGGTTGATTTGTTGAAATCTTAGGAGTTGGTTAAAGAATGTAGTATAGTTTAAATTCAAGTTTTGGGATTAAGTAAATTGATTATAATGAGTTGATTTGGGGCTGTTGTAATGTAGTTTAGATGGAGGTTTGATTGGGTTGTGAATTGGAGTTGAAATTGTGGTTGTTTGAATTGGTTTAAATTTGGGAAATCGCGTAAACATAGCCGTCGTAATGTCCGATTTACTTTAGACTGCTTTTGTTCCTAACATTAGGACCCGAGAACCTCCTGCTAGATTTTGACCATTGCCATGTTTAGGTAGTTCATGATACGAGCTTCGTTTTGATATGTAGTTCGTTTGATTCCGATGTACGGTTTAGGAGAAACGACCGTTTTAAGTAACGGCGTTTCGCGAACAAAACATTATCCCTCGCCTTACTTTGAAACATTGGTTAAGGACCCTAAAGGACTAAATGGAGTATGAATCATTTATGTAAAATGTATTAGGCAAATGGTAAGGCACTTGCAAAAGAATAGCTTTAAAACTCGTAATGGGTAATTTATTAAAAATGGCGGAGCTGAGGGTACTCAAGCGACTTAAGTAAATCGTTAAGCGCAAAACGAGCGTTAGAGTCTGAGTTAGTTAGAGTATAGATTTACAAGTGACTTTGGTTTAATTCCAACTTACTTGTTGCTTATAGGTTACCAGACTCGTCCCGAGCCATTCGTAACCCCCAGTCGCTCAGGCAAGTTTTCTACCCGTTATACTGTTGTTGTGATGTATACATATGTATATGCCTTATCTTGTGATAGATGCATAATGGTTAATTAGCAAATTCTTGCGATATATTGTTGCATGTGATATGGTATATATGCATGCCTCTTTCGTATTCTTGATACATATATCTGTTGATTCAGTTGATAATACCTATGCTAGAGATAAGCGGTATTTGAGTTTACCCTTAGTATAGGGGATCAAAAGGTGAACATATTTCTAAACCGGGAGTCGATGTTCCCGAGTATAATATATATATTTTTATATATATATGGTTATAGTTTTCAAAACTATTAATCGAATAAGGTTTATTCGATAACTTTAAGTTTATTTTATTATATGAATATTATTTCGAATATTCATTCGAGGGCTTATGACTCCTTTATTTTATTATATGAATATTACTTGAATATTCATCTGAAGACTTATGACTCCTTTATATTACTTAATGAATATTACTTGAATATTCATCTGAGGACTTATGACTCCTTTATATTACTTAATGTATATTACTTGAATATTGATCTGAGGACTTATGACTCCTTTTATTTTATTTTATGAATATTATTTATAATATTCATTCGAGGTATTATGACTCCGCTTATTACTGAAATATATTCTTTATTTTATTAAAGAATAAGGTGTCAATAATCAAACTTATTTTCGATTATTCAAATAAAGATAGTACTTTTATATAAATATATCTTTGGTTATTTAATACTCCTTTCAAGTATAAGTCTTACAACTTCTACTTCAATTATTTGTATAAAGATTATTCTTTATGGGAATATTATTTAAATAATAATATTCAGATATTTTCTAAAAATATTGGGACTGATTTGCTTCATTAAATCAGCATTACTCCAAACACTCTTTAAAGTGTTTTCGAGTCTTCAAAATGATTTTTAAAAGTTAGAGCGGATCCCAAAACTCATTTTTATATTTAAGATCTTCCTTTTAAAAAGGAGATTTAAATACTCGCTTAAAACCTGAGGGATCCGGCTCTATGGTGTATTTTATATTCGCAACAAGGTTGCAGTTTTGGTAAATGAATTGATTACTTACCCAACGTTCGGGAAGTAAGTCCATCTATTGAGTCGGCATAAGCAACATGGGCTCAGTGGGCGTCCATGATAGTGTAAGTGGCTCAGTGGGAGTCCATCAAATGCATAAGTGGCTGAGTGGCAGTCCAGCATAAGGTCCTATTGCGACCAGGGTGATGACTAGTGGGGAATTCGTCCATCTACTAGTAGAAAAGGTTACTTATTGGTATCTTTGCCTGATCAGCAAGATATGAGGTTTATGCCAAAATTCTTTCCTTTCCAAATTTATTGGATATTGCAATTCTGTTCATACTTTACATGACAGAGGTTTTCAGGAAACGGTATATATATAGGTGTATATATATATCGGGACTTAATGAGGTATATCATAACTTCATTTCCTTCAAAATATTTGAAAGATTGAATCTATACAAGTCTTATCTTGTAGTCTCATCAGTGTGATGAACTTTTGAAACTAATTATAACTTGAACGGTGGTAGTTCAAGTAGTATTTGGAAAAGATATAAGTATATTGGAGTATCTGGTAACTTCATCTTTTAAACTTATATCTAGTAAATGATTATCTTATGCATGACAAAGATTTTCAGAAAAACGTTGAGACAAGGTTAGATATATGAGATCACCTTGCAACGATATTTTTATACAGTTATACACTGGAACTCTGTGTGTATTATGCATGGAAGAGGACTTCCCATATTTTGAAAAGTATATGTGTATATATATATACTGAATATTTTGCGACTTCATCGCATTAAGATATCAACTTGGTTCATTTCTTTTAACCAAGACTTTCATGAGTACTATGAGAAGGCTCATATATTGTTAATCATTATACATATTATTTTGGTGGGCTTGCTACTCACCCTTGCTTCTTCTTTCATCACACAACATCAGATAGATAAGATGAACAGGACCAAGCTCCCAATTCGCAAGCGGATAGGAAACGTACCGTAGCTTTCTGGAAGCGTTGAGGCCGCTGTAGCTGAGGTAGAAATTACCAATAGGCTAAGTTTTCAACTAATAATGTACCAGACTTATGTATATCATGAATTGTAATAATGGCAAAGAAATGTAAATTTATTCAGAAACATGTTTAAGGTGCATTGGCATATAATTGTGGAATAAAATGACTTATAATTATTTTTGGATATTCATCTCTGAGACTATAACTTGTGGTGTGTGTGTTTATTGTGGGGTCACAGTACAGAGTAGTTGATTATTTATTAAGATTGGGTGTTATTAAGGGAAATGGAACTCGTGACAACCCGGATCCCTGACCCTGAATTTGGGGGTGTTACAGAAGTGGTATCAGAGCTAAGCGTTATAAACCTCAGAGATGATGTGACGTTAAGATAATAAGTTCACTAAGATAATAAGAACTCTTGCCAAGTTCATAGTCGGACTACCTAACGTAGTACTGACAGTTAAAACCCTTATGGAAACCCTTATAAATATCGTGATAGTAGCGTAGTTCGTTATCGTATATGGTAGCGGGACTCCGAACCTTGAGGTTGAGAAGTGACAGCGCGATGATGTTTTATTACTAATTGGAGATCGGATTGTGGATCCGATAGAGCGTCCTAACGCAGGACCGGATGATGTTCATATTGAGGATGTAATGGTTGAGGATGTTGTCCTAGATGGGATTGTTGATGAGGAGGATCTCGTGGAAGTTTCTAACAAGAATGAATAAAGGACCATTGTGGAATTGATGACCATGGTTAGGGAAACTACCAGAGGTAGGATTGGCCGGTCACTACCAGAGGTTCGTTCAAGTTTGTAAAGATAGTAGCCCCTTTAACGCGGCTTACTCGTAATACTGAGAAGTTTGAATGGACAGAGAAATACGAGAAAAGCTTTTAACAACTAAAGCAAAGGTTGGTGACGGCCCCTATGTTGGCATTGTCGGATGGAAAAAGGAGATTTTGTGATTTGTATTGACGCTTCGCATAAGGAACTAGGGTGCTTCTTATACAGCACAACAAGGTAATCGCGTACGCGTCAAGACAAATAAGGGAATTTAAAATTCGATATCCCCACCCATGAGCTTGGGCTCATGGCAATAGTTTTGCCCTAAAGATTTGAGGCATTACTTGTATGGAGAGAAGTGTGAGATTCACAAACCATAGGAGCTCTAGTACATTTTTACGTAGAAAGAGCTCAACATACGCCAGAGGAGGCGGTTAGAGCTAATCAAGAATTATGATTGGGAGATTCTTTATCATTCGGGGAAAGCCAATGTGGTGGCTGATGCCCTTAGTAAAAAGGAGAGACCCAAGATGATAATGTCTTTGGGACAGTTTATAAGAGATTTTGAGAAAATGGAAATAGAAGTGAAGGTAACCGGAGCCGGTACCGAAAAGCTGTTTGAGATTGCAATACAGACCGAATTTTTGGAAAAGAACATATTGTGCCAGAAAAAGTGATGAATGAAGGCAGAGAGTCAATGACTGGAGAAGAGATCCACACCGAGAAAGATGATAAGGGGATAGTGAGGTGTTCCTACAGAAATTGGGTTCCAAAAGTTCAAGAGCTTAAGGATGAGAACTTAGATGAGAGCCATAGTTTGAGGAATAAGATTTAGGGCAAACCCTGAATGTGATAGTCAGGGAGGTTGCCATCAGGAAAGAAAGAACCCATAACATAATAGAGTGGAAAACAAGGTTTTTAATGTATAAGATAACCCCGATTATGGGAGAAGGTTGAAACATTTCATACTAAGGAAACAGAAAGTCGAGTAAGGAAAGGAGACCCGAGATGGTACTCCTATACGACAATTTATGGACCAGTCTAGACAGAACTTAGACTATTATCCCCAACCACCACCCTGAGGAAACAATGCGGTGAGAAATTCTTTCAGGACCTTTAAGTTGCTAAGCTCTCAGAGTTCCAAGGAACAAGCGAACCCAGTAGAGGCGAGAGCCTGGCTAAAGAAAATATAGGAATCATTTGAGATTCTAAATGATGGACGAATCACAAAAGACTGTTTTTGTCACTTACCCTCCTAAGAAAGAGGCCACCCGCTGGTGAAAGGCCAAGGAAGGCACGGAGCAAGAGATTATAATAAACTGATTTAAGTTCAGGCAATTATTTTCGGGAAAGTACTTCCCAAGGTTATGGAGGTAGTGTAAAAGCTTTGGAGCTAGAACAAAAGCGGATGAGTATGATGAATTATGAATCTAAGTTGTAAAAGTTATCAAGATTCGTTCTGAGGACACGAATCCAGAATGACGGGATATTTGAAATCAATGCTTATGTTGTGTTGGTTCATGAAATAATGATAAGGGAAAGGAAAATAAAAAGAAACTGAAGTGGAAAGGAATATAAAGGCAATAGAGTTTGAGGAATGATAAGGAAGTTGGGTATGAGGAAACCCTAAAGACTCGTAGCAATAGAAATAGAAAAGTATGTAATCGTCAGGATGAGGGTGATTCACCATGAGTTAAATTGATGGTTGAAGGCATAAGAGATAAATATATTTTATCCCCTGTAAGTTGGGAGGATTTGAGGAAACCTTGAGATAGTTCGAAGGATAAATATTGAGACACGGATAGACTGAGGAGACAAGGAAGTAAGAAATTAGGAAAATTGGATGAAGGAAGTGACCTTCAAGAATGTGAAGTGTAAGACCGGTGGCATGATACCCAGAAAGGGAGACGCCAGGTATGAGAGATATCCCAACATTGAGATGACTGTTGAGATAAACAACAAAAGTAAATAAGGAATTATTAAGAAGAAGTTCACGTTAAACACGATCAATATCTTCCAGAACATCCTTGTTATCGTTACCAAATTAGGCAAGACAAGCGGATAATCGTTGTTATCTTTTGGAGGCCATATTGATTGACCCTATTTTGAATACAGATGTTATTGTGAAATTAGGCATATACTATCGAGGTGGGAATGATTGAATAAGATACCCTTGTCAGGGATATATGACTTGATTTATCCATGGAAGGATGCAGGTACCTTTTAAAGGTGGAATTAAGGATAGAACATCGGTAACTTAAAATGAATCCTAGGGGAATGCATAAAGGTTGGCATTTCACCCTTAATAGGGACATCATGAGTTTTGACAGTATGAATTAGGAAAGGATTAAGGTAATAACGACCTTTAAGGATCAGTGGAGAAATTTTTCAGAAGTATATAGACTATGATTCTGGTATTAATAAATGGTATCTTGATATGCCCTGTGCCTAGGGTGTACCTGATAAAGGATTTAAGGATAACCTTAAGAGTTTTACAAGGAGAAAGGTAATATTCAAAATTCTCAAGAATAGAAATGTTGATAAAGGAAATATGACGTAATTATAATGATGCCAAGTGGGGCACGTGTTAAACCACGAGAAGGTATGGATCGAACCAGTAATGGTCGAAATTGTTCAGGGCAATTAGTACTTAAGATAAAAGATGTTCTAATTATGATTGAGAGTCAGTCATGACAGTGGTTAACCTCTAAAGACTGACGCAATAACTTATAGAAAAATGGTGATTTTTTTTTTACTCATCAGATTTTAAGGAAAACATCTTCACATAAGCTGTGACATTGACTGTAAGGAAATTTTACTATCAGGAAAGGCCAAAGAGGTGGCCGACACTTTAAAGGTAAGAGGATAATTATTGGCGCTTGTGCCAAAGGAATACAGTGATGATGGTTAAAGCTATGAAGGTTGTATTATGGTTTGGAAGATTGACATTCCTTCTGATGACTGTGCAATACCCAACCGTAATAGTAGTTGGTAAAGGTTTAATTCGTGTAATCGCCATGAGCGGGCTATCTATCTTAGAAGGTATTATCTTGAGAATGAGCCTGGACCATGTTTCAAAAGGACTAAATGAACCTTTGAGTTAAGTCTTCTATCGAAGGCATATGATTAAGAATGGTATTAACCTGCTATCGTTACTTTGATTGAAACTCTTCTGCAATTTTATCTACTTCATGTCATGAAAGTACGTCAGAGTTTGGAGTGTTCTTCATGAATTGTGATTGGTGGTTATGTTAACTCCTTAGGAGAATTAGATACGAGATGTATGGACTCCGTATGGTTAGCTATTAAGACTTCATGGAAAATGAATGACTACAGTAGGTCAGTGGTGGACCATAGTAAGGCAGCAATGATTCTGCGAGTAATGAGCTGATTACAACCGTGAGAGTTGTATTGGAATGGGTGTTGAGATTGAGTACCACTAATCGGGTCGTGGTAGTGTATAAGTTATCATTGATAGACTAATTAAGTAGAGTATCTGCCTATTGAATATTATTCTTTCTTATCAATAGAGAGTCGTATTACTATACGAGGAAGGTTGCGGTGCAAGCATAGAATTCTATTAACGATGATGTATAAAATGAGATTCCAGATTCGATTTTCGATGTCGAGGGAGTTTTATAGGTGATTGAGTATAAGCTCGAGGAAGAGCATGGGTCCGTAGAATGATGGGTGGAATAATAAATATTTAGGCATGTGAAATACGATGCTATAATACTTGATGTTGATATAAATACACATATGTTTTGTTCTCCTATGACAAACCTCTATAGTTCAGAGGTAGATTCCAAGCCAGATATTTTGTGGTAGTATATTTTATATATATACAATTCTCTTCAGTTCGTTCTTTTCTCTCCTTTTCATTTCATATAAGCTGAGAAGAACAACCCTTCCAGAAGAGGAGGTATTGCCGAATGACTATCTATCTGTGTGATAGAAGCCTAGTAGGATACCATCTATTATTTAATTGCTTGTCAAGTACTAAAGGCTAGCCACCTTCTGTACTAACTATGCGATATAACAAGTGTTCATGATCATAGTGATCTCTCAACAAATTCCTTTACTTCTATATGATTAATCAAATTTTGGAAAATAGAAACAACTGAAAAAGGAGTAATAAAATGGTGGTAGTATGCGGAATGGAAACACATTCGTGATACTAAGGTTGATGTGGTTATTAAAAGGTTATAGAACGCTAACGAGCAGAATTATAACCAGTATAATATTAGAAACGGAAGGTAGTAGCGACTACGAACTGGAAAAGAATGGGTAGTGAGAAGCAAAAGCTATAATGCTAGAAGCTATAATGAGAGTCTGTGCAATAGACTTGAAAGAAATTGGAATGATCACATAACGCGGATTGAGTTTTCTCACGACAATAGATCATATGTCAGTATTGAGATATCGCCATATGAGATTTTTGAGGGAAGACAATGTCGATCTCCCTTATGTTAGGATGAAGTTGTAGAGCGCAAGATGCTCGGACCCGCAGTAGTCCAAAGGACCAGGGATATAATAGATCTAATCAGAGGACGACTGGTAGTAACCCAAGATGGACATAAGAGGTATGCTGATTTGACACGAAAGGACAAGGAATGGGAAGTAGGGGACCTAGTGTTGTTATAGGTATTCCCTTGGAAAGGAAGGAAGAGGTTCGGAAAGAAATGAAAGCTAAGTCCACGAATTGTTGGACCCTTGGATATATTAAGACGTATTGGGAGGATAGCATATGAGCTAGCCCTAACCCCGAACATGTAGAAGGTCGTAACGTGTTTCACGTATCAATGTCAAGGAAGTGTAATTCAGATGCCAGATAAATAGGGGCATATGAGCGCATAGATATGCAACCCGACGTAACCTATATGGAGCAACCAGGAAGGGTTATAGATTGAAAAAGGAACAAGTGCTTAGGAGAAGGATTATCAAACTATTCAGAGTTTGATGGAAGAACCACAATGTGGGAGAATTTCCTTGAGAATTAGAAAGTGTAATGCTAAGAGAGTATCCCTATTCATTTTCTATCTGATTCCGGGACGGAATCCTTTTAAGGAGGGGAGACTGTAATAACCCCAATTTTTGGAAATTTTTGAAACCCTTATGAATAGTGTTTTTGCTGAATGAGAAAACTTTTCATGCCACACTATGTAGGGGTTCTGATATGGATATTCTGAGATTTTATTAGTACTTTATATGGGATATAAGTGTATGTAAAGATCATCAGAATCCAAATTCAAACACTTTGATTTTTCCCGGAAATCCACTAGATACGAAAAGAATTGAGTATAAGGTAACAAGATAAGAAGGATTTAAATTAAAGGATTATAAGAGAGGATCATAAAAGGAATATAATATATTGAGAAAGGTTAAGGGAACCTAAGTAATAAGATCCCGGGTATGATCCCTCAAACGATAAACGAAAACGAAAGTTAAGCGGACCGTATAACAGATCAGCGGTCATTAGGCAAACAATTAGGAAGTTAATCAAAGGGATTAGAGAGAGTGATGTCACCCAACCAATAGGAAGAGGACAAAGAGGGAAGGATGACACCACATGATGACATAAGCATGACATAGGAGGGAAGGAGGTATGGTTGGCTATTAACCACACAATTTGCAAGGTTAATAAAGTAATTAACCAAAATCTAAACAAAAACAACCAACCAAAAGCAAAGCACAAAAATCATTTCATCTTCTTCAAGCCTTTGCTCTCGGCTTTTCTTGTTTTCAAAGAGAAGAATTTCAAAAATCCAAGATCCAAGCTTCCTAAATTGGTGAGTTAATTCTCTAGTCTTCCTTATGCATAGTTATGGCTACCTCATGAGTTTAAGCCTCTAATTCATTCTCAATCTTCTCCAATAAATCAATGAAGAAGATAATGAATAGTGATTTCAAAGTTTTTAACTTGATTTTCTTACTTTTCCTTTAAGATCCAAGCATTCCTAAGACTCCTCACGGCTTCTTAAGGCTTCATAGCTACTCCCACCACTTCAAGGAAGGTATATCATCTCCAAACCCTAGCTTTAATTTGTATATTAGGTTGATTATGGTTGTGAGGGTAAAGAGTAGCTTGAAACTTGTTTGTTTAAGAGTTTGGGTTGGAATGGTGGTGGTGGATTTGTTGAAATCTTAAGAGTTGGTTAAAGAATGTAGTATAGTTTAAATTCAAGTTTTGGGATTAAGTAAATTGATTATAATGAGTTGATTTGGGGCTTTTGTAATGTAGTTTAGATGGAGGTTTGATTGGGTTATGAATTGGAGTTGAAATTGTGGTTGTTTGAATTGGTTTAAATTTGGGAAATCGCGTAAACATAGCCGTCGTAATGTCCGATTTACTTTAGACTGCTTTTGTTCCTAACATTAGGACCCGAGAACCCCCTGCTAGATTTTGACCATTGCCATGTTTAGGTAGTTCATGATACGATCTTCGTTTTGATATGTAGTTCGTTTGATTCCGATGTACGGTTTAGGAGAAACGACCGTTTTAAGTAACGGCGTTTCGCGAACAAAACATTATCCCTCGCCTTACTTTGAAACATTGGTTAAGGACCCTAAAGGACTAAATGGAGTATGAATCATTTATGTAAAGTTTATTAGGCAAATGGTAAGGCACTTGCGAAAGAATAGATTTAAAACTCGTAATGGGTAATTTATTAAAAATGGCGGAGCCGAGGGTACTCGAGCGAGTTAAGTAAATCGTTAAGCGCAAAACGAGCATTAGAGTCTGAGTTGGTTAGAGTATAGATTTACAAGTGACTTTGGTTTAATTCCAACTTACTTGTTACTTATAGGTTACCAGACTCGTCCCGAGCCATTCGTAACCCCCAGTCGCTCAGGCAAGTTTTCTACCCGTTATACTGTTGTTGTGATGTATACATATGTATATGCCTTATCTTGTGATAGATGCATGATGGTTAATTAGTAAATTCTTACGATATATTGTTGCATGTGATATGGTATATATGCATGCCTGTTTCGTATTCTTGATACATATATCTGTTGATTCAGTTGATAATACCTATGCTAGAGATAAGCGATATTTGAGTTTACCCTTAGTATAGGGGATCAAAAGGTGAACATATTTCTAAACCGAGAGTCGATGTTCCCGAGTAATATATATATATTTTTATATATATATGGTTATAGTTTTCAAAACTATTAATCGAATAAGGTTTATTCGATAACTTTAAGTTTATTTTATTATATGAATATTATTTCGAATATTTATTCGAGGGCTTATGACTCCTTTATTTTATTATATGAATATTACTTGAATATTCATCTGAAGACTTATGACTCCTTTATATTACTTAATGAATATTACTTGAATATTTATCCGAGGACTTAGGACTCCTTTATATTACTTAATGAATATTACTTGAATATTCATCTGAGGACTTATGACTCCTTTTATTTTATTTTATGAATATTATTTATAATATTCATTCGAGGTATTATGACTCCGCTTATTACTGAAATATATTCTTTATTTTATTAAAGAATAAGGTGTCAATAATCAAACTTATTTTCGATTATTCAAATAAAGATAGTACTTTTATATAAGTATATCTTTGGTTATTTAATACTCCTTTCAAGTATAAGTCTTACAACTTCTACTTCAATTATTTGTATAAAGATTATTCTTTATGGGAATATTATTTAAATAATAATATTCAGATATTTTCTAAAAATATTGGGACTGATTTACTTCATTAAATCAGCATTACTCCAAACACTCTTTAAAGTGTTTTCGAGTCTTCAAAATGATTTTTAAAAGTTAGAGCGGATCCCAAAACTCATTTTTATATTTAAGATCTTCCTTTTAAAATGGGGATTTAAATACTCGCTCAAAACCTGAGGGATCTGGCTCTATGGTGTATTTTATATTCGCAACAAGGTTGCAGTTTTGGTAAATGAATTGATTACTTACCCAACATTCGGGAAGTAAGTCCATCTATTGAGTCGGCATAAGCAACATGGGCTCAGTGGGCGTCCATGATAGTGTAAGTGGCTCAGTGGGAGTCCATCAAATGCATAAGTGACTGAGTGGCAGTCCAGCATAAGGTCCTATTGCGACCAGGGTGATGACCAGTGGGGAATTCGTCCATCTACTAGTAGAAAAGGTTACTTATTGGTATCTTTGCCTGATCAGCAAGATATCAGGTTTATGCCAAAATTCTTTCCTTTCCAAATTTATTGGATATTGCAATTCTGTTCATACTTTACATGACAAAGGTTTTCAGGAAACGTATGTATATATATAGGTGTATATATATATCGGGACTTAATGAGGTATATTATAACTTCATTTCCTTCAAAATATTTTAAAGATTGAATCTATACAAGTCTTATCTTGTAGTCTCATCAGTATGATGAACTTTTGAAACTAATTATAACTTGAACGGTGGTAGTTCAAGTAGTATTTAGAAAAGATATAAGTATATTGGAGTATCTGGTAACTTCATCTTTTAAACTTATATCTAGTAAATGATTATCTTATGCATGACAAAGATTTTCAAAAAAATGTTGAGACAAGGTTAGATATATGAGATCACCTTGCAACGATATTTTTATACAGTTATACACTGGAACTCTGTGTGTATTATGCATGGAAGAGGACTTCCCATATTTTGAAAAGTATATGTGTATATATATATACTGAATATTTTGCGACTTCATCGCATTAAGATATCAACTTGGTTCATTTCTTTTAACCAAGACTTTCATGAGTACTATGAGAAGGCTCATATATTGTTAATCATTATACATATTATTTTGGTGGGCTTGCTGCTCACCCTTGCTTCTTCTTTCATCACACAACATCAGATAGATAAGATGAACATGACCAAGCTCCCAATTCGCAAGCGGATAGAAACGTACCGCAGCTTTCTGGAAGCGTTGAGGCCGCTGTAGCTGAGGTAGAAATTACCAATAGGCTAAGTTTTCAACTAATAATGTACCAGACTTATGTATATCATGAATTGTAATAATGGCAAAGAAATGTAAATTTATTCAGAAACCTGTTTAAGGTGCATTGGCATATAATTGTGGAATAAAACGACTTGTGATTATTTTTGGATATTCATCTCTGAGACTATAACTTGTGGTGTGTGTGTTTATTGTGGGGTCACAGTACATAGTAGTTGATTATTTATTAAGATTGGGTGTTATTAAGGGAAATGGAACTCGTGACAACCCGGATCCCCGACCCCGGATTTGGGGGTGTTACAATTCCAGACTTAGTACTGTTTATTATGATGATGATACACCCGATGGGGTACCTATTTTGATGTTATGATTATGACTGTTAGACATTATTGCTTTATAAACTTGTACAATGTAAGCCATGGTGATAAATTAAAAAAAATGTATTTTTAAAATACGATATTTAATTACTCGACACAAATTGTTCAAAAAGGAGATAAAGGAAACTGTTTTCTTAAAAATATCTAACTAAATGATTTCCATAATACATGAATTTTCTTCGATAGTAAAAATTTTATCAATTTAAATATTAAATGTTTTCAAACTATTAAGAATTTTGATTACACAATAAAACACCGATTTATCCTTTTCATCTAAACTCAGATTTTGTTTTCCGAATATGGTCAAGGAAAATGTTTGACAAGTCACCATGGCAATAGTGTGATCATACCTGCATATTAAATTCTTGAAAACCGAATACTCCATGAGTATCACATATTATATTGTTGTATAGTCACTGCTAATGTTTACTCTTATTAGTGAAAGATGCCACCAAAAAGAGGAGGTAAACCCTTAGTTAACAAAGGTTCAACCAATGGACCCAACCAAGGCGGAGTAAATGCTAACGCTCCACCAGATCCTAATAATTCCATAGTCAGACTGGAAGAATTACTCAACCAGCATCGTCAGAACCAACCACCAGTAGCTGGGGCTCCGCCAGCAAGGCAAGCCCAAAATGTTGCCACCTTTAAGTCCTTCAAATCCTTGAACCCTCCAGAGTTTCATGGGACATCTTACCCTATTGCTGCTAGGGTTTGGCTTAGGGAGATTAAGAAGACCTTTGAAATTGTTGGTGTCGAAAATGATAAGAAGACTTTGTTTGCGGCCTATATGCTCAAAGAAGAAGCTAACTATTGGTGGGAGGCTAAGAGAAACTTAGAAGGGACAACAGTGATTTCTTGGGACAGGTTTATGGAAATATTCTTAGAAAAGTACTTTCCCCGACATATGGAAGCTCAAATGGAATTGAAGTTTCTTCAATTAAAGCAAGATAGTATGACTGCGGCAGAGTATGAGAATAAATTCTCTGAACTATCTAGGTTTGTACCACATTATGTTGACACTGATGCGAAGAGAACTAGATGTTTCCAGCAAGGGATGACGCCCTGGATCCAGAACAAAGTTGCTGTATTAGAGATTTTAGATTATGCCACACTGGTGTAGAAAGCACAGATTGTCGAGAGTGGGACAGATTTGTATCCAAAGGAGAAGGGTGGAAATATGCGTAAGTTTCAGTCTAATGAAGGGAGTGTTAACTACAGTCTTAACCGGAACCAGGGCAAGGGACCATTCACGAAGTGAGAAGACCGGAAGCCTAATGATAAGAGGCTGGAGAATAAAGGAAATAATCGATTCTGAACCAATCCCACAGCAAATTTGATTCAAGGAAGACCTCAATGGCCAGAGTGCAAAACATGCGAGAAAATGCATAATGGACGTTGTCACTTGGAAGAAAGGACATGTTAGATCTGTGGAACGAAGGGACATCTATTCTCTAATTGCATGGAGAAGACAGTGAATTGTTACGCGTGCGGGAAAAAGGGACATTATGCTCGAGAATGCCCCCAAAAGAACAAGGGAGATTCTGTACCCAGACTTGAAGCACCTCCACCAAGAGGAAGTACCAACAACAATGCCAAGCCTATTGCGCGCACCTTCAACATGACCCTCAAGGATGCTCTGGCAGACAGTGATATGATTGCAGGTACGTTACTATTGAATTCCATGGATGCATGTGTGTTAATTGATTCTGGTGCAACTAAATCCTTCATATCTGAAAATTTTGTTAACAAATTGGGATTAGAACCGATACCTTTAGACAAAATCTTGGCAGTCGAGATTGCGAATCAAAAAGTTATTCCCGTTGGTCAGGTTTGTTAGGGATGTAAAATAGAAATTCAAGGGCAGCCCTTCTATGTTGACCTTATTCCATTTAGGTTAGGAGAATTTGATTTAATTCTAGGGATGGATTGGTTAGCCCGTTATGATGTACAAATTAATTGTAGATCTAAACGAGTTAGCTTAAAAGGACTAGATAATAAGAGGATCACGTTATGAGGGCAGAAGTAGGCCCGCAAATTTTTGACCGCACTACAAGCAAAGATATTATTACGCCAAGGTCGTTAGTCCTATTTAGCACATGTTGTGGACACAAGCAAGGATGTTCCCCAGATAGAGAATATTCCGATGGTAAAAGAATTTTAAGACGTCTTTCCTGATGACTTACCTGGACTACCCCCTGATAGGGAAATCGAGTTCTTGATAGATCTTGCTCCGGGAACTACACCTATTTCAAAATATCCGTATAGAATGGCACCGGTAGAAATGAAATAATTGGCTACTCAACTTCAAGAACTTTTGGATAAAGGCATAATTAGGCCAAGTGTATCTCCATGGGGAGCTCTAGTTCTATTTGTTAAAAAGAAGGACAGATCGATGCGATTGTGTATTGACTATCGAGAGCTTAACAAGCTGACAATCAAGAATAAATATCCGTTGCCTCGAATTGACGATTTGTTCGACCAACTCAGGGGAGCCATGTGTTTTTCAAAGATTGATTTACGTTCGGGATAACATCAGTTGTGAAGGAATTTACGGATGAGCGGAAGCGTGATATAACAATTATTCCATAAAAAACCATGTATCGCACATATAGAAAAACGTATAAATCTGAAAAACGGAGGAATCGTAACCATACCTTGAAAATCGAAGCTTTATAATATGGTTGCTAGCAGTTGCTCCTCAGTGTGTGAAGTACTCTACCGGTATCCACCAAGAATGATCCTCTTTGATGAAGCTTTTTATAAAACCAAGCTTTTATAAAAATGGAGTTTTGGGGGAGAGAGAGAGAGAGAAAGAAGATTGAGGCTAGCTCTTCTTAGGTTTTTCACAAAACCAAGTGTATGTTTAGAATGAGCCATCTCATTCTATTTATAGGGCTCTCCTAGGTTTTTTTTAATAATATATCAATATATATATATATTAGCCCCACATTTAATCTTTATAAAATGCTTTAATAATAATTAAAACTATTTTAATCATTATTTCTTTTTCTAAACTATTTAGAAAATAATTCTCTCTCTCATTATTTCATCAAAGAAAATATTCTTTTATGGTGTGACCCTGTAGGTTCAATATTATGCCAGTAGTAGAAATAAATAATAATAAACTTTTATTAATTATTTATATGAATACTAAAATTCACTAAATATAATTAACTGATTAATTATATTTATTTTACATCGCGAGTGATGCTTCTCAACATATCGCGACTATCCGGATAATATGAATTAACTGCTTAGAATACCCAGAACCTGTCAGTGACTAGTTACCATACAATGAATTCCTTCTACCCATACAATATCCCGATTAAATACAAGGCATGGATCTCGTGTCAGGCCTATCAAATTTAATCATATGATTTCTTATTCATAATGCAAAGTTCATATTAATGCAAATTAGAAACCCCATTCTAATTTCATACACTCTGGCCAGAGATTCCAGAACTCGCATACTAAGAATAATATAGGATATTCTCTTCCTATACTGAAAGGGGTAGATCCTCTATTGACGTTAACTATCTCTATACACAAATCCCTATGCCCAGAATAGACCTAATGGATGTCCTTGAGACTAAGGACTAAACCAAAGCATAGTTCATTATATACAAGCTAACTTTAACGATCTCAAGTCTAAGGACACTTGTACAACTATCACTCAGTGAATAACGATTGACACGTGAGTAATCTCCATTAGTTGTTCAACTTATCGAGTCATGTTCAGTGAACTTATTCCCTAATAAGCACCTACATACTAGCTATAGTGTCACCACACAAATGCCTATGAGAACAGACATCCTCCTGAAGGGAGCAAGTATAGTATGTACCAATCTTTGCGGATCCACTAACATCGGATTAGTTATCCTATGATCAGGAACTGTTTAAGTCTAGAGTTATCATCTTCTAGATCTCACTTTTATAATCTCATTATAATTCTAGAAGTTTTACTCTAAACTATGGAGCATCTTATTTAAAACACTTTAAATAGATAAAACCTATAATAAAACTAAAATAAGTCTTTTATTAATTTCAATGAAATCAAATAGGAATACAAGAATGTTCTTCCTAACTCATCATACATGATTTGATTTAGGACAAACACTTTCAATCTCCCATTTGACCTAAAGCCAATCACCCTGGTATCTTATACCCATCTTCTCTTTATGACAATCAAAGTGAATCTGAGACAATGATTTTGTGAGTGGGTCTGCTACATTGTTATGTGTTTCAACTCTCTCAAACTTGACATCTCCTCTTTCAATGATTTCCCTAATCAAATGAAAGTGTCGCAAAACATGTTTGGAATTTTTATGAGACCTAGGTTCCTTGGCTTGTGCTATTGCTGCGTTGTTATCACAATACAACATAATAGGCTCCTCAATGCTAGGAACAACTCCCAACTCAGAAACAAATTTCCTCATCCAAACGGCTTCTTTTGCAGCTTCACTTGCAGCTATATATTCTGCTTCCACTTTGGAGTCAGCCGTTGTAGACTGTTTGGAACTCTTCCAACTAATCACACCACCATTCAAAGTAAACACGTACCCTGACATGGATTTGCTATCATCACATTCTGATTGAAAATAAGAGTCAGTATAACCCTCTATTTTCAACTCAGATCCACCACAAAAAATAAGAAAAATATCTTTAGTCCTTCACAAGTACTTAAGGATGTTCTTCACTGCTTTCCAGTGGTCTTCACCTGGATTGGACTGATATCTGCTCGTCACACTAATTGAATAAGCAACACCAGGCCTAGTACATAACATTGCGTACATGATAGATCCTATTGCTGAAGCATAAGGAATCTTACTCATACGCTCTCTTTCCTCAAGTGTCTTAGGAGACATCTTTTCAGAAAGGGATACTCCATGGCTCATCAGTATGAGACCTCTTTTGGAGTTTTCCATGCTAAAGCTTTTAAGCACTTTCTGGATGTATGTACCCTGGGTAAGACCTATCATTCTTCTAGATCTATCTCTATAGATCTTCATACCGAGAATGTAGGATGCTTCTCCCAAGTCCTTCATAGTGAAGTTCTTCGATAGCCACACTTTAACTGATTGCAGCATCGGTATATCATTTCCTATAAGAAGTATGTCATCCACATACAATACTAGAAATGTTATCGCGCTCCCACTAACCTTCTTGTAGACACATGGTTCATCTATGTTTTTGATGAAAACAAACTCTTTGATTGTCTCATCAAAACGGATGTTCCATCTACGAGAAGCTTGCTATAAACCATATATGATTCGTAGCAGCTTACACACTAGGTGTTCATTTCCCTTGGAAAGAAAACCCTCTGGCTATGTCATATACACTTCCTCTTCAAGTTTCCCATTGAGGAAGGCTGTTTTCACGTCCATTTTCCAGATCTCATAGTCGTAGTAAGCAGCAATCGCAAGCAAAATCCGAATTGATTTTAACAGGGCTACAGGTGAAAAAGTTTCATCAAAGTCAATCCCTTGTCTTTGTCTGAATCCTTTTGCCACGAGCCTGGCCTTATAGGTCTCCACCTGGCCATCTGCTCCAATCTTTCTTTTATATACCCATTTGCACTCAATAGGCTTCATACCCTCAGGTGCTTCAACCAAAGTCCATACTTGGTTTGTATACATAGATTCCATTTCGGATTTCATGGCACTTTGCCATTTCTCTGAGTCAACACTACTTATAGCCTCATTATAGGTCATAGGGTCGTCATCATCAATGGTTGACAACTCATTGTCATTCTTAATGACAAGGCCATAATACCTCTCAGGTTAGCGAGACACTCTCCCTGACCTACGAATGGGCTGTTCCACAGAGGTCATTTTACGGATCGAATTCCAGCTTATCAGGGTCAACTTTCTTGACATAAGCTGGACATCCCCAAATCTTAACGTGTTTAAGACTTGGTTTCCTTTCTTTCCATATCTCATACGGAGTTTGAGGAACAGATTTGGAAGGCACCTTATTCAGTAAATATGCTGAGGTTTCCAATACATAACCCTACAGGAATACTGGAAGATCCGCATAGCTCATCATGGACCGAACCATGTCTAACAAAGTTCAATTTCTCCTTTCAGATACCCCATTCAACTGTGGAGTATATGGAGGAGTCCACTGGTGTGACGGCCTCAACCCCGGGGTCAGGAGTTGACGTCACTAAACACAATTACCAAAAAATATAAACAACGGAATTATTATTAAAATATACTAACTTCACCCGGAACCAAGATCCGATCCAAGTTCAAGTATAATTCAGGTTCTCAATACTATAAACTCTTTATTCAACATCTAACACACTCTAACTTTATTCAGCAACTTCTCAGACCTCATGGCCTGATATAAACTACCTCAGAGGAGCCGGGTCTAGTAGGGGCGGGAACATAGGTCGGTCTGACTGATCTTCTAGGCATCTGCGAGATATACATAACAGTTTGCAAGGGTGAGCATAATCGCTCAGCAGTACCAAAATATGAATAACATAATAAAACAGTAATGTAACAATGATAGGAACAGAACTGTAATCATGATATCAACATTATGTAACAAAAATCAGAGAAAGCTGGATATCACTAACTAGCATGCTTCATCAAAACAACATAGTAGTGTGCTGTAAAAACACCATAGTCCAATTTTAGCATGCTAGTCACACTTATAAAATCACTGTATCAACTATTCATACCCTTACGGGAATCATAAAACCCAATCAGATACGTAATGGATATGTGAAGACAGCTGATCAGGCTATCAACACCATACGGCTCTAATTGCCATCTCATTTATGGCTCCAACTGCCAACTCATTTATCTATTCCGGAACTCAGAGACTAGCTAGGTCTCTGACCTGCTGGACTAATCGGTTATACAGTGCGCGTAACCGAATTAGCCTCTTACGCCACCTCAATAGGCCTACTCTGGCCCTAACGTATCCCATATCTGATCGTTCTATCCAGTTTTCAAAAATCACTTTTACCTATCTCTTTTTCAAAAATCAATTCTGTCACAGCACACTATTCAAATCCTCTTTTCATTTAAATCACGTTTAGAGATAGGTATTTTCAGAAGTTACTTTTCCCCAAAACATAATTTTAAACAACATTTCAAATACGGGGGATACGTAACTTAAAACGTTTCTGTTCCATTACGAAAGTAAAACATTTAGCTATTCATATGCACTGAACCATAAAAGAATGGTCAGGGATACTTGCCTTGCAACACTTTACAAAACCCTAAGTAGCTTTCACGTTGACTTTAATCCTGGGAAAACTCGCTCGGAATCTACAAATACAGAATACCCTAATCAGTTACACCGACATGCTTGATATCCACAAATTCTAACAACTCAATCCGATAACCCGACTCGTATTATTACTATACACACAAACCCGTAATCACATAGTCACGTCGTCGCAAATATTGTTAGGGGTATTACATATAATATAATTATGTACATTTTCGAATATATATTTTTAGGAAATTTTGACAGCATCTTATTTATTTATAAGACTACCCGTCGATTACAATCGATGTCAACAATCACAACAATTTATAATATCAAATTCACCAATTTCATACAACTTGCACCACAACACAATTCGTAATACAATTGATTATTTAAATCCGAAAATATTTTTTACGCAAATCATTTTTATTTATTTATAAAATTTAAGACTCAGAACATCGTCATCACCGTCCACCGTCCGCTCGTAAAAGTCATCGCGGAAGGCGGAAAAATTTTGCGGGTACCCGATAAATTCTCGGGTTTCCAACGCAAAACTTCACCGATTAATTATAAAAAATCAGTTCCGGTACGAACAATTTAATATCACGAAAATAATCAATAAACCCCTGCAAGAAAAGGAATTTAAATTAATAAAATTCTACAACAGTCCAATCCAACAACACAAACGGCCCACAGAAGGCCCAACAGAGAAGGCCCAACAGAACCAAGCCCAACCAAAATACAGTCACGTAACACTGCAAAGCGGTGTCACACACGCGCCACTGCACAACACACACACAAGCTCACACACACAATAACACACACGCACATATATATATATATATATATACAAAATTACAAAAGCAACAATCAAGGAACCAGAAAACCGATCGACACAAGCCGGCCGGAAACTCACCGGAGATAACACGGCGGCGGCGGCAAGAGAAACGGAGAAACAGGGAACCGAAGAGAGAGACGCCGAAAAAAGAAAAGAAAAGAAAAGAAAGGAAGGGAGAAAGAAACGGGAAGGGAGAGAGAGAAGTAAGGGGAAGAGAGAGAGCAACATGAGAGAGTAAGAGAGATCGAGAGAGTGATGTTTTCCCAAGGAAAATGAGTCACCATACTGCTATGCCAATTACAAGCCGCGTGTCCAATTGATAGGACACGTGTCTTGTTTTTCCCGACTAAAAACCTAAATACACGTTATTTTAACCTTCTGACGTGCCGTGATACGAATTAATTTTGATCGGAATAGAACCAAATTAGTTTTAAAACCTTATAAATATCCCGAACTAAATACAAACATAATGTTTGTAATTTTAAAATAATTTCTGAAACACAATTTATACCCGCTTTTAACAATTAAACGAATCAACGCGCGGTTGAAACGACTTCCGAAAATTTCCAAAATAATTTTAAAATTCTCAGAATAATACTAATTTAATAAAATATAAGTTTCATCATTTTTAAAGATTCCCATAATTAAATATGGATTTTAGCATTTAACACACTCATAAAATCATTTAAAAATGAATAATTAACGAAATATTGATTTCTCAATTTTATAAAGTCCTAAAAATAATTATTGAAATTATAAATTTAGAAAACCAATTTTAAAGACAACCCAAATATTTATGGAATTAAAATTACAATAAAATCACTTTTACAAGCGAAATAAAATCATATAACTCACTAATAAATCACACAATTCAATTCCACATATCAACAAATCATAATTAATTAAGTACAATCAATACTGCTGCCAAAAACCATTATACACATTTTATTTAATCATTTAAACCTTTATTACACTTCCAAATATTAGAAATAAAATAAAAATACACGAGTCGTTATATCCTTTCCCCCTTAAAAAGATTCTGTCCCCAGAATCTAACTCAACTAAACAAATGAGGATATTTATCAAGCATGTCTGACTCTAATTCCCAAGTAGACTCTTCTACTCGAGGATTTCTCCACAAAACTTTTACTATAGGAATTGACTTATTCCTAAGGACTCCTTCCTTACGGTCTAGGATTTGGACCAGTTGTTCCACGTAAGAGAAATCTGGTTGAAGCTCAATCGGTTCGTATTCTATGACTTGATTCGAATTAGGGACATAGGGCTTCAACATAGACACGTGGAACACATTATGAATGTGCTGCCACTGTGGTGGTAACGCTATCTCATAAGCGACCTTTCCCACTTTCTTCAAAACCTTAAAGGGTCCTATGAATCTAGGGCTAAGTTTACCCTTCTGACCAAATCGTACTAACCCTTTCCAAGGTGATACTTTTAGTAACACCAGAGCTCCTATCTCAAAGTCCATATCTTTCCTATGCAAATCTGTGTATTTTCTTTGTCTATCTCGAGCTGCTTCCAACCTTTTCGAATCAACACTATGGCATCTTTGGTCTGCTGAACCAACTCAGGGCCTAACACTTTCTTTTCTCCTACCTCATCCCAGTACAATGGTGATCTACACTTTCGTCCATACAAAGCTTCGTAAGGTGGCATCCCTATACTGGCATGGTAGCTGTTATTATATGAGAACTCAATCAAAGGTAGGTGTTCATCCCAATTACCCTTAAAATCTAGAACACAAACTCTCAACATATCTTTTATGATTTAAATCATTCTCTCACTTTGGCCATCCGTCTGAGGATGATAAGCGGTGCTCATATTCAATTTCGTTCCTAGGCACTCTTGGAATTTAGTCCAGAACCTGGAATTAAACCTCGGGTCTTGATCCGACACTATAGAAACATGAACTCCATGTTTGGTAACTATCTCATCCAAGTATAACTTAACTAGCCTTTCCAATGAATACCTTTCATTAATCGGAAGGAAATGCGCCGACTTAGTCAATCTATCAATGATTACCCAAATAGCATCGTGATTTGCTCTCGTCTTTGGCAATCCCACTACAAAATCCATAGCAATCTCTTCCCATTTCCACTGGGGAATCTCCAAAGGTTGTAACAATCCACTCGGTCGTTGATGCTCTGCTTTCACCGTTTGACACACGTGACACTTACTTACCCAATTGGCAAATCCTTCTTCATTCCTGGCCACCAAAATTTTTTCTTCAAATCCTGGTACATCTTGGTACTACCAGGGTGGATAGAAAACCTAGAATTATGAGCTTCCTGCAATACTTCGTTCTTCAATCCGTTACATTAGGAATCCAAACTCTGGACGAAAATCTATACAAACCTTGACTATCTTTTTGAGTACATAACTCTTCTCCTGTCAAAGTATCCAACTCTTGCTCCATAACTCCTTCTTGACACCTTTTGATCTTTTCCATCAATGCTGGCTGGAAAGTAACTTCATATAGTTGCTCCTGACTTTCATTAGGTACTCGAACTTCAATTTCCATTATTTCCAAGTCTTGTGCCAACTCTTCCGCAATCTTAACCATATTCAGCCTTTCCTTCCTACTCAAGGCATCAGCCACTATATTGGCTTTACCTGGGTGATAGTTAATCGAACAATCGTAATCTTTAATCAACTCCAACCACCTTCTATGTCTCATGTTCAGATCTTTCTGCGTAAATATGTACTTCAGGCTCTTATGATCTGTGTAAATATCGCATTTCTCTCCATATAAGTAGTGACGCCATAATTTTAAAGCAAATACTATAGCCGCCAATAATTTAAGCAGAAAAGAAAGATTTAAAATACTAACTGCATCGCCATAATTTTTTAAGGAAATGGAAAAGTTAGAAATTGAAGTCAAAATTCCCAACCTGACGATCGAGAAATTTCATGAAATGCAAGTTCAACCCGAGTTGATAGAAAAGATTCGACGATGCCAAGAAATGGAGATGGCGGAAAAGAAGTCGGAGCTAACTGGTGAGGAAGTATTGAGTCCAAAGGACAAGAGATTTGCATCTAGGATTTGGGTCCCCAACGTGCCAGAATTGAAGGAGGAAATTCTAAACGAAGCTCATAACTCAAGATACTCCATACACCCAGGAAGCACAAAGATGTATCAAGATATTAAGAGAAATTATTGGTGGCCCAACATGAAGAGAGAAATTGCAGAATGGGTCAACAAGTTCCTAACCTATTAACGAATCAAAGCAGAACATCAGAAGCCAAGCGGACTACTTCAACCTTTGGAGATACCCGAATGGAAATGGGAAAGCATTACTATGGATTTCATCGTCGATTTACCCCGAACCAAAGCTAACCATGACATGATATAGGTTATAGTGGACCGACTAATGAAATCAGCTCACTTCTTGCCTATTAACGAAAGATATACGGTGGAAAAACTTGTTGGCATATACCTGAAGGAAATCGTTGTTAGACACGGAGTTCCAGTTGCAATAGTATCTGACCGTGACGATCGTTTCACCTCGAGATTTTGGAAAAGCTTTCCGGAGTGTCTTGGAACCAAGTTGAATCTGAGTACTACATATCATCCACAGACCGATGAACAAAGTGAAAGAACGATTCAGACATTAAAAGACATGTTAAGAGCGTATGTGCTGGATTTTATAGGAAGCTGGGACGATCATTTACCCCTTGTCGAGTTTTCCTACAATAATAGCTATCACGCCAGCATCGGAATGGCACCATACGAAGCTTTGTACGGTCGGAAATGCAGATCACCTGTGTGTTGGGATGAAGTTGGAGAAAGAAGGATATACGGACCAGAACTGATACAACAGACTCAACAGACCATAGAGGTAATCTAGAAAAGAATAGTCACTGCCCAGGATCGATAAAAGAAATACGCTGATCTAGGAAGAAAATATAAGGAATTTGAAGTTGGTGACAAAGTTTTGCTGAAAATTTCACCATGGAAAGGAATAATAAGATTTGGGAAAAAGGGGAAATTAAGTCCTAGATATATCGGACCATTCGAGATTCTAAAGCGGGTCAGGATAGTGCCGTACCAACTAGCGCTACCCCCAAACTTACAACATATACATGATGTTTTCCATATATCTGTCTTGAATACCTATCATCCTGACAACCGACATGTCCTCAACTACGAGGCAATTGAGATAGAATCAGATCTGACCTATGAAGAACAACCAGTGCAGATACTTGATAGGAAGGTCCAAGAGTTAAGAAATAAGAAGATCAAGATGGTCAAGGTATTATGGAAGAACAATCAATAGAAGAAGCTACTTGGGAAAAAGAGGACGAGATGCGAAAGAATTATCCTGAGTTGTTTAGCAATAGTCTCAATTCTGAGGACGGAATCTTATAAGGGGGGAGAATGTAACAACCGTACTTTATATTTCCCTACTTAATATAAATGTGACTTGCAAAGTTTGGTCAATCGTTTACTTTATTTTATTTTATTTAAATTTTGTTTTGAGAAGAAAATAATTAGATAATTGCTTAGAATCGATGCGTCAAATATTTAAGTGGCAAGTTAAACCATAGCGTTTATTGAGACAATTATAGTTATAATAATAATAATGATAATAATAATAATAATAAACAGTTATATTGAGTGACATTATTTATAAATAATATAATTGAAAAAAATAACTATAAAATAGCAAGCAAACTAAACTCTCAAATAATTGAGAGCGATATTGAGGTTTTAAAATATGGATCCGCAAGATATTAGCTATATATATATAATAATATGTTAAGCAAAAGATAGTTTAGAAATAATGAAATTCTAGTTGGAGCGGAAAACAAAATAATAAATAGATATCTCATAATCATTATTGTTGGGAAATATTGATGGAAAGTATGAAATAAAATATGTAAATTATTTTTGAACTCTAAAGCGAGCATTTTTTTAAAATAAAATATTGTTTTAAAAGAGTGTCTCTTTTTATAAATATTTTCCAATAAGTTAACCTCGAATATTTTCCTTTAAAATTCTATAGTATACTCGATTATTTATTTGTATTTTATCTAGAGAAAAAATATTTTTTACAACTCTATTATTAGGATAGAAAATATTCTTATTTTTGTACAAGATATTTTTAAGGGAAGAATTTAGAGAGAGGTAGTTATTGGAAATTAGATATGTTGTAAATTACTAATAAACTAATAAAGATATTTTGGGGGAGGGAGAAGATATTTTGAGAATATACTAATAAAATATTGGAAGATATTTTGTCGAGAGAAATCTAGAAACTAAGATTTTTTTAGGACAAATCTAGAACCAAAATATCTTCAAGGCTAAATAATAAAATAATAGAGATATTTTTAGAAGCATTCTCTAGAAGGTCCTACACCATTCTCTAACAATTACTAGGAGATATAAATAGCTTGGGTGAGAGGACATATTTCATTTTTTTCAAGCACTAAATATATAAGTATTAAAGAGTTATATAATATATATATATAAATATATTAAATCAAAGGAGAAATCAAGGTTAGTAGAAGGGTTAATTGAAGATCAAGAGGAGATTTTCGGGTGTTCTAGTTTCAAGAAATTTTGGAAAGAAAAAAAAAGAGAGAGGAGTCTAATTGTGGAAAGCTGCTTGATCAAATTCTCAAATAAGATAAATTCATTTACTTTTATTCTTATTATATTTTTTTTAGATATCTCTATATATGATAGAATTACTTAATTAAGGCTCTATAGTAGTTAATGAATTAGGGATTTATATTTAATTCTATTGATTCCAATTTAATTAGAATAATTTATGCCAAAAATAAAGGCGGTGGTGGCGGGTGGCTGGTCGGAGACGATGAAAATAAAGGGGGAGAGGAGAGATTTTGGTGAGTGGGTGAGAGTTAATTGAGAAGAGAGATTTCGGTGAGTGGGTGAGAGTTAATTGAGAGGAGGGAGTTGTGGTTGCGTGATGTTGGTATAGGGGAAGTTGGATGACGGCGGAGCCACCACCGACGTGGTGGTGGTGTTCGGCATTTGCAGCGGAGAAAGAGGGAGAGAGAAAACAGCCGCGAGAGAGAGACAAAGAGGAGAGGAGAGGAGACGACCGGAAAAATTCAAGGTTCGCCGGAATTTTTGTTCGGAGTTGATTTTTTAAAAATGGGCTTGGGCAATCAGTAGATCGGGTCATGGGTAATATTTTTGTGTGATTTGTTCGGAGTTTTGAAAGGGGGGTGGTGGTGATGGAAGTCAAGGGTTGAGGGGAAAGAGACAAGGGTAAATTAGTAAAATGATAAAACGAAAATGGTAAGTAGAATTAAGTCAAAACAGAAAATAGAAAGAATAATAAAAGGAAAGTAATAAAATATTAAAAGGGAGTGAGTATGGAATTTAAAATTTTGTTATAAAAGGAAAGTAAATAAAAGTATATGGGAGAAAGAATTTAAAATAGAATAATGGATTCAAATAGAAGTTTAAAATGTTAAGGATAAATTAATTTTTATGGGAAACAATATTAAATAATGGTTAAGAACAAAATATGTTAGAGAATATTAAAAATAAATTATTAGAGGCGAGGATAAAAATATAATAATAAGGTGTAAAGAATCTGTTTTAATAATGGGTATTTAAAATATATTATTTTTCCAAGTAATAGGAATCCATCGAATAAGTCAAATAAATCTGAATATTTAGAGTAATGGCGTAAGAACCGCAACTAATTTATTAATATTTATTTGTGATAGTAAATTCAGTGAGAGGAGCCTTAAAACAGAGGGTGAAAAATATTATTTCTGGAAAGTGTGAGTGCATATTAGCTGGAAATTCAGGCAAGTATATTCTGTTTCTATCTTAATTTATTTTGAAAGTGTGTTGTTTAATATTGCTTATTTTTGAAATTATTATTATTTCGTCAATGTATTCCGGACTTTTGTCAATTTGTTTCTTAAGTTATTTATTGCTAGTTCCTGCAATTATACTCAACACTCTAATTTGAAATATTGTCATTTTTTTAAAATTTATTTATATTATATATAGTTATACTCAACAATGGATTTCAAGCTTCAATATATTTTTGGAATTTCAAATTTAAATAACAACCACTGGTGAAAATATTTTTATTAACGATCTTCTTACAATTATATTCATTGATATTAAACTATTATTAGTATTACTGGAAAAAGTTGTTGATTACACCTAATTACCTCGACTACGATCGTTGTGTGAACATTCTTGCTCATCGAGTTGGATCCATTGTTCGAATCAACTTAAAGTATATATGATATTTTGATACTAAATATATATATATATATTGGTGTATGTATTATATTAATTAAAGGTTTTTCAAATCATGACTACGATTTCATTATAATATTATATAAATAATTATATTCAAACTAATTATCTCTATATAGCATGATATTTAAAAATCATCTCGTTGGTATATTACAACAGCGTTATTGAAATTTTTCCTTGGAATTGATTTCCCTCAATTGTTCGAGGTAATCACCTCTTTCGCCAACTATCGGGTACATAGTTCATATCGGTAAATTCTATTCGATTCCATTATAAAGAGCCGACCTATTGTTCAGGTCTGGACTATTATTGTTATGAAAAATATCTTCAGTTTTTCTCTAAAATAATTCAAATGTGTGAGATTTTTGTGGAATGAATTCCTCCTAACTGGTCAACGCGGTTTAACCCGCGGAAGTTGAAAATAACTCGCACAACCGTCAAGACAGAGACGGAGTGGTTATTTGGATAAATATATTTTATCGGCTCAAATGTAGCCGAGGGTTGAGACGTCAACCCCTTTAGGCCGGCCATATTAATGTATGTTTGTGAGCTGTACTACGAGCCGTGATCGGGCAAGTGTAAGTTCTCGGGTGAAGGTGCTTGGCGATAGTTGATCGCATTGCTGTGGCACTGAGGGGGAAAATGACCAGTTACTGATAAATTGTTGAGCATTGCCAATTTCGAGAATTCTACTGTTGTGTGAGTAAATTTGATAAATGATTTATATGTATGTTGTTGATATTTTGCACTCATCCCCTATCGCTTTGTATTGAATAGTTTTGGTAAATTTCTAATTTTATTGTTGAACTGGATATACTTGCTGAGCATATTATGCTCACCCTTGTGTTATATTATTATTCTTAAACAGTAAAGTGTGAGGAAGGAAATGACGAACAATTAGTCAGAGCTCGGAAAGGCAAGGCACTCACAAGGTGTAATTCGGAGTAGACAGTACCTAATATAATTATCGGGTTGTCATAGTCACCTATATAAATATATTTGTAAGACTTGTACTCTCGGTATGTAATTATAATAAGACAGTGTGATGAAAGATCTTGAGACTTATGGGGAATGGAATCCCATCTCTTTAATAAAATATATTATATGTATGGAATAAATTGTGCAGGTACAGAGCATGGTATCGTAACGACCTAAATCCAGGTAAGGTCGGTTTGGGGGCGTTTCAGTAAAACTAAGTGTGTTTTCATGTCTTGGGGTTCGAGTGGATATTTTACTCGACTCAATATTTTATTTGTGTCAGAAATAGTATATGGTATTTTAACCGCGTTCACCCGGGCATAGGGTGAGGTTTAAAAATATTTAAAAAAAGTTATATTTTATAGCTATTTTGTTATATGTTAAATGAATAATAATATGTTTAATATTATTTAAAATGTGGTTGGCCATGATTTAACATGCGGTGGATTTGTATGTGGTCCTGTAAGGACCAAAGCATTTTTTGGATACTCATTACGTGTTTAAAATGCATTTATATGAAATTACCCGCAATCTGAACGTGTGTTAAAGTGCGTTTTTATCGAGATACTTATTTTATCTCGTTTTACGGGCATTTGCATATATTATATGTGTTGTCAGGATTTACTATTAATCTAGAAAGTATTTTGGTTTCATAAAAATTATCGGATCAGGCCCCTATCAAGATGTCAAACCCCTCAAAAATTGTATTTTCATTTTTATAAAATCGTGGGACTTTCACATATATTATATTTTCACATTTTTGGAATATTCATAATTTTTGGAAAATTTTGGTATAAATTTTATATTTATTTGAATAAATATTATCCTCGTTAATTATTAATTTTGAGCTAATTGATTTGAATTGATTTTAGTTAAAAAATACAAAAACGTGTAATGAAACTAACCTACCCCCCCCCCCACCCCCACCCCCACCCCCCACACCTGGCACCCCCCTCCCCTCTCTGAAAGGAATATATCCTAAGTCCAATCATGTATTAGGATTTAGGAATAACTTCCTCTGTAATCTGTTTTGATTTCATTGATATTAATAAAAGACTTGTTTTGTTTTTATTACGGGCTCTATCTATTTAAGTGTTTAAATAAGATATACCATAGTTTAGAGTAAAGCTTTTTATGGATTATGATGAGATCATAATAGTGAGACCTAAAAGATGATAACTCTAAACTTAAATAGTTCCTGGTCGTAGGATTACTAACTGGTAATTAATAATCCGCAAAGATCGGTACATACTATGCTTGCTTCATTATGAAGGATGTCTGTTCTCATAGACATTTGTGTGGTGACACTATAGCTAGTATGTAGGTGCTTATTATAGAATAAGTTCACTGAACATGACTCGCCCAACTGAACAACTGATGGAGTTCACTCACGTGTCAGCAATTGTTCACATAGTGATAGTTGTACAAGTATCCTTAGACTTGAGGTCATCATAGTCATCTTGTGTACACTGAACTATGCTTTGGTTAGTTCTTAGTCTCCAGGGACAATTATTAGGGCTCTACTGGGTATAGGAATTTGTACACGAAGATAGTGTATGATCAATAAAGGATCTACCCCTTCTAGTGAAGGAAGCGAATGTTCAAGGCTGATCCACTTATGCTAGTTCAGGAATCTCTGGCCAGAGTAAATGAAATTAGAAAGGAGTTTCTAATTTGCATAGAACTACGCATAGTAAATGGTAAGCAAGTGATTGAATTAGATAGGCTTGACACGAGATCCATGCCTTGTATTTAATCGAGACATTATAGGGTATAAGGAGTTTATTGTACGGTAACTATTCACTGAATAGGTTCTTGGTATTCTAAGCAGTGAATTCATATTATCCGGATAGTCGCGATATGCTGAGAGGTATCCCTCACGATGTAGAATAAATGTGATTAATTAATTAATCATATTTAATAAATTAGAGAATTTATATAAATAATGATAAAATAGTTTTATTATTATTTATTTCTACTATCAGCTTAATATTGAACCTACAGGGTCACACCATAAAAAGAGAATGATTTAATGGTGGAGGAATTAATTAATAATGGCTAATAATTATTTATTTGTGAAATAAATAATTAATTGGAAAATTTATTTATTGATTAAATGAGATTCAATTAATTATAAATTAATTAAGAAAAGTTCTTAATATTCTTAATTAAAGGATTTAATTTTTGGAAATTAAATCAAGAGAAAGAATTATTTCTAAAGTGTTTAGAAAAAAGGATTAATAATTAAAAGGTGTTTTAATTATTAATGAGAATAATAAATGGGATAATAATAATATTATTTATGGGAAAATTTCAGCTGAAAATTTTGCCTATAAATATATTATTATAGACCCTATTTTTATTAAAAAACCCCAAAACCCAAAAAGTTTGGAAAACCCAATTCTCTCCACCTCCTTCCTCCTCCTTCCTCCTCCTTAACATCGTTTTCTTGGTGGATATCGGTGGAGTGCTTCACACTTGAGGAGCAACTGCTAAGGATCTCTGATCGTTGTCTCCGAATTATTTTAAAGGTTAGATCTGATCCCTATGTTTTTACCACGATTTATATGCTTTTATTTGGATTTTGTATGTTAAAAAGTGTTTTGCCATGCCCCCGCTGCATTTAAAATCCAACACCCCCCCCCCGTATCTTTCCCCCACTCGCAGTCCCCTTCCCTTTCTCTCTTATCTCCCTCTCTTCTGTCTCTCCTCTTTCCTATATTTATATACTTTTAATCTTCAAAAATTTATATCTCCCAAACCGTCCGTCCAAATTTCAATTGTTATATATAAAAATGATCAGTGCTTTGATACATACGCATACGTATATATTGCGAGATTTTAGGAAGAAAATTTGCGAGGTATATTTTCATTTTAATTTATTTTCGGGGCATAGAAAAAGGAATTTGACGGTTTTGATTACTCTACATGGCGTTTCAGTGTGTGTATGTCTATGGCTATGAATTTCGTATTCTCTAGAGATATTTTTCAGACATCAGATAATCTCTTAGGGTGATCAGAATTTATATTGGGTAACGATTTCGAAATTCCGCTTTTGTACTTGGGTATATTATAACATGTTAGTATTTATATATTTATTTCATAATTTTTAGAGGTTGTTGTATAAGTCGCTTTTGGCCATATTTTTCGTTTCTGGCGTGTTTGAAAGGAATATGTCCTAAGTCCAATCATGTATTAGGATTTAGGAATAACTTTTTATGTAATCTGTTTTGATTTCATTGATATTAATAAAAGACTTGTTTTGTTTTTATTACGAGCTTTATCTATTTAAGTGTTTAAATAAGATATACCATAGTTTAGAGTAAAGGTTTTTATGGATTATGATGAGATCATAATAGTGAGACCTAAAAGATGATAACTCTAAACTTAAATAGTTCCTGGTCGTAGGATTACTAACTGGTAATTAATAATCCGCAAAGATCGGTACATACTATGCTTGCTTCATTATGAAGGATGTCTGTTCTCATAGACATTTATGTGGTGACACTATAACTAGTATGTAGGTGCTTATTATAGAATAAGTTCACTGAACATGACTCGCCCAACTGAACAACTGATGGAGTTCACTCACGTGTCAGCAGTTGTTCACATAGTGATAGTTGTATAAGTATCCTTAGACTTGAGGTCATCATAGTCATCTTGTGTACACTGAACTATGCTTTGGTTTAGTTTTTAGTCTCCAGGGACAATTATTAGGGCTCTACTGGGTATAGGAATTTGTACACGAAGATAGTGTATGATCAATAAAGGATCTACCCCTTCCAGTGAAGGAAGCGAATGTTCAAGGCTAATCCACTTATGCTAGTTCAGGAATCTCTGGCCAGAGTAAATGAAATTAGAAAGGAGTTTCTGAATTGCATAGAACTAAGCATAGTAAATGGTAAGCAAGTGATTAAATTAGATAGGCTTGACACGAGATCCATGCCTTGTATTTAATCGGGACATTGTAGGGTAGAAGGGGTTTATTGTACGGTAACTATTCACTGAATAGGTTCTTGGTATTCTAAGCAGTGAATTCATATTATCCGGATAGTCGCGATATGCTGAGAAGTATCCCTCACGATGTAGAATAAATGTGATTAATTAATTAATCATATTTAATAAATTAGAGAATTTATATAAATAATGATAAAATAGTTTTATTATTATTTATTTCTACTACCGGCTTAATATTAAACCTACAGGGTCACACCATAAAAAGAGAATGATTTAATGGTGGAGGAATTAATTAATAATGGCTAATATTATGTATTTATGAATTAAATAATTAATTGGCAAATTTAATAATTGATTAAATGAGATTTAATTGATTATAAATTAATTAAGAAAAGTTCTTAATATTATTAATTAAGGATTTAATTTTTGGAAATTAAATCAAGAGAGAGAATTATTTCTAAAGTGTTTAGAAAAAGAATTAATAATTAAAAGGTGTTTTAATTATTAATGAGAATAATAAATGGGTTAATAATAATAATATTTATGGGAAAATTTCAGCTGAAAATTTTGCCTATAAATATACTATTATAAACCCTATTTTTATTCTAACCTAAGAACCCCAATTTTTAGAAAAACCTAATTCTCTCCACCTCCTCCTCCTCCTTAACGTCGTTTTCTTGGTGGATACTGTGACGGCCTCAACTCCGGGGTCTGGAGTTGACGTCACCAACAACAATAATAACAATCATAATTCAGCCTAACTCATTAATAATACATATACTACGACCCCTTTACCAAGACCTTTTCCAGGTTTAAGTATGACTTAGGTTGCTCAACTAACACAACTCAAATTACCTTACACAATCCTGATCACTAATTCAATGCAACAACTCAACAGACCTCATCTGGTCTGAACACAACTACCTCAGAGGAGTCTAACTCGAAAGGAGCTGGAACTCTGCCCTGACTATCGCGCAATAATCACGTAGGCATCTGCAATACATATATAAAACATTCTGCAAGGGTGAGCAATCAATTGCTCAGCAGTACCACTATATGAATAACAAGTAAAATAGTTTAAAGTAAAACAGTTATGGGAACAGAATTCATAACTTGCCAGAAACATGTAAAACATATATAAACTGGATATTTAAAACTAGCATGCTCTGTAAAACAAGATCAACAGTCGTGTGCTGTGCATAAACAAAACAACAGTTAAATTTTAACATGCTATTTCCATTTTCAAACCTTCCGTTGCATTACAGGAACCATAAAATCATCTGCCCCGTTACGGGGACCCAAAATCATTTGTTCCGTTACGGGAACCATAAAACTTGTCCCATCGCAGGACCTATAAAACTTGTTCCTCTCCGGGAGCGTCAAAATCACTTTGATTTGTTAAACAATTTCAAAACTGAATCAATCAAATCTATTGGACGTTTAACGAGTGAAGATAGCTGATCAGTCTACCCTCACCGGACAGCGACTAGCGGCCGTCCAGAAATAGAATGTGTTCAGGAACTTGGGAAAAGACTAGCTAGGTCTTTCCCCCACGCTGGACTAATCGGTTAAACAGAATGCCAATCCAATTAGCCACTTACGCAACCTCATGCTGGGCCGTTACCGAATAACGGGCCTCTTACGCAACTCCAATAGATCAACTGAATTCCCTTTTTGGCTCTTTCCAAAATTCCACGACATAGGTGGATCAAAACCTTCCACGACATAGGTGGATTAAAACAGTCTCTTTATCCAGTTTCCAAAATCACTGTCACCTATCTCTTTTTAAAACCATTCTATCACAGCACACTATTCAAAACTCTTTTCATTTAAATCACATTTAGAGATAGGTGTTTTCAGAAGTTACTTTTCCCCAAAACATAATTTTAACAACATTTTCAAATACGGGGGATACGTAACTTAAAGCATTTATGTTCCATTACGAGAATAAAACATTTAGCTATTCATACGCACTGAACCATAAAAGAATGGTCAGGGGTACTTGCCTTGCAGAGCTTTACAACTGATACTAATTGACTCTGAGCCGGCTCGGACGCTCAGGCTTTATCGCTTTACTTATTTGACTATCCTGGATCCGACTTCAACGTTCAGGTCCTTTGCTTAGAACCTTGCTACGCTTGTCGACTATCATTAGGTTATCTTTAGTTCGATATCACTTCTTGAGTCCTTTGACTAAAACCTATAGAGCCGAAATACCCTACGTTAGACGTCTAGGTATGCTTGACATAACCTCAGCATCAATTCTACCCAATGATATTCAAAGCCGACTCATAATTATATACATTATAATAACACATTCAACAATCAGGGTTCACGTTCTCGAGAAATCGGTTTGGTGTTCGTTTTCAGAAAACACGTATACTGGTCATTTTACGAAATTAGGGTTACTGGATTTTGACCGAACATTCACCACAACATACAATCAGGTTACGCACAAGATATATGTATATACTTACTTACACTCGTTCGACGCTTCGATAATTACAGGGTATGTCCCGAATTTCTGAATTTAATTTCCAAAAATTCGGGCAGCACCTCCACTGTTTATCGGCCTACCCGTCGAACAATTCGACGTCAAATCACAACAAACAATCCAACAATTTATTCCACCAATACAACCAAAATCCGTTTTACAAATCCCAAACAATGATTTAACCAACTAATTATTATTATTATTATTACAACTTATATTTATACTCGTATTTATTTATTAATTTGTAGGACTCAGAACAACGTCATCACCGTCCACCATCGGCTCGCCGAAGCTCATCGCCGACGGCGATAAAATTCGCGGGTTTTCAATTTTATCGAACTTCCTTCACGAATTTCCTCGATTACTATAATTTCATTCCCGTATAAAAATTATTTCATTTCATGAATTGCAATCAATTAACTTCTGCAGAGAATTAATAAATTAAATTAATAAAATAAAATTCCCACAGAATAGATAAACCAAGGCAGCAATCACAGGACACACGCGCGCGTAGGCGCAGTACCACCGCACCAAAATTACGCCACCCCACCTCACCGGAATCGGGAGGCAGCAGCGAACACGACACAAAGAAAACGGACACACACGCACACTGATTAGCATACACAGAACACATATACACATTCCAGCATATATACATATCCGTATGCATATAATCAAGCAAAATAATACAGAACGGAAACAACCAAGCCAACCAGAGTTCAGCGGCGGCTTACCGGAAAACCAGGGGTGAAATAAGAACGAAGTAACAGGGAAGGAACGGGGATGGGGAGAGGAGAGATGTAGGAGGAATCGAGAGATATAGAGCCGAGAGGGAGCAGGTGCAAATCGCACCATCAAAGAAAGAAAGAAACTAAAAATGGAAGCCCGGAAGAAGAGATACATGGTTGTATCTCTCTGTTATTTTTTTTATCCAATAAGCAGTTAACACGTCTCTGATAAAGCTGGGAAAACTTGACAAGTATACATAATATAGACACGAATCAATACAACGCACCACAGCCCTTTTTCTGATTCGATATTTAGCGATTTATCGAGCCAAGCCGTGCATAAAATAAATTCATAAAATTATGAAAATAGTCTTAAAATATTAAAAATATCCCGAAGTAAATAAAAACATAAGTTTCAAAATTTTAAAACAATTTTCGAAATACAATTTATACCCGCTTTTATCAATTAAACGAATCAACGCGCGGGTGAAATTAATCCCGAAAATTCCAAAAATAATTTTAAAATTCCCGGAATATTCTTAACTTAAATAAATATGAATTTCATAATTTTTGAAGAATTCGGGAATTAAATACAGATTTTACCAATAAATGCAATCAGAAAATCATATCGGGTTAAATAATTGATGAAATATTGATTTCTAAACTTTTAAAATCCCAAAAATAAATATTGAGATTATAAAGTCATAAAAACAATTTTAGAGACAATCCATATATTCACACAAATAAACTTGTATTAAATCCATTTTTAAAAGTGAAACAATTCAATACAAGTCCATAATTAATTATACGAACCACCCTGGACACCATAATTCACTCACATAGATAAAAGTAAAACAACACATAGCTGACAGGAGCTATACACATATATTATTCATTTAATAATTCCATATTTATTCTTTAATTAAATATAAAAGTATACGAGTCGTCACATCCTTCCCCCCCTTAAAAAGATTCTATCCTCAGAATCTGATCTAACTGAACAAGTGAGGATATTTGTCAAGCATATCTGATCTAACTTTTAGGTAGACTCTTCGACTCAAGGATTTATTCAAAGCATACTCACTATAGACATTAATTCATTACTAAGGACTCGCTCTTAACGATCTAGGATTTGGATCGATTATTCCATACAGAACAAATTTGGATGAGAGCCCATTGGCTCCTAATCAATGGCTTGATTCTGAATCAGATACATATCACCTTAATATTGATACACAAGACACATTATATATACTGCAACTGCAACAACCACGACAATTCAGAGGCAAGTTTACCTATATTTATCAATACCTTGAATGGTTCAACACAGTTAGGACTCTACTTGTCCCTTCTATTCAAACTTAACTAATCTCTTTCAAGGTAAAGCTTTTGCCTATACCACGATCCTTGTTCTATATATCCATATCCTTTCGATGCAAATCCGCTTTCTCTCTTTGTATATCCTGAGTTGTTTCAACTCTTTCCCGAGTACACCACCACACTCTTGATGTACTAATTTAATTCAAGACTTAACAATATCTCTACTTCCACTTTCTCTTACTAGGGTGAGGACCCACACTTATGTCCATACAACACTTCGCAAAGTAGAATTCTCTTACTAACATGATAATTATTATCATAGAAACTCAATCCATGGTAGGTGATTATCGCAGTTCACTTTTTAAACCCATCATATATATACTCTTCACATATCTTATATTGTCTGAATCATCTTCTCATTCTGACCCCCTGTTTAAGGGTGATAGGTAATACTGATTTTCAATTTAATTTCCAACATCCAATCACTTCTTACCCATTTCCATCAGTTAAGGCTGGGAAAATAATCTTATATACTAACTTCAATTTCCACAGTTTCCCATTCCTTTACCAATTTTTTTTTGCAATCTTAACCACATCTAATTATTTTTCTTTGCACAAGGCATAAACTACTACACTGACTTTACTTAGATGGTGGTTAGCAAAATACTCCAAATCTTTTGTTATTTTCAACCAAAATTCATATTTTAAAACTTACCGTATAATTGTTTCCCTTCTAATCTTCGTAGGGAAATCCTTGGGCATTCTACACAGACCTTCTTAATCCTTAGATAGCTGAGGATGTTATAAATAAAGACAATTTACTTATTCAAGTACTCCTTATCCACCATGTTCCTTGATTACTTATAGATAACTAATGCACTTATTACTCCACATTATATCACCAGAGATTACAATGCTCATAACTCATTTTGATCGCAATCTTTGACATGTCCTCAGGTTGGACCTTATGTCAATATTCGAGAAATAACACACTCTTTGAATTAAATCACATGAGTAATTAATTCCTAATAGGGGTTATTTATTATTATTTGTCATTTTGTTAAACTCCCGATAATCATTACACAATCTCATAATTTCATCCCTCTTTAATAATATCACTGGTGCACCCCCAGAGAACTATATCTGGTATGCTCACTTTCCTTCCTAATAACTTTTATCATTATCAAACTAATTACTTCGTTCCATTGGTCTCCAAAGACTCCAGGGCAATTATTCATTACTCAACTTCCTCCAGCTTAATACTTTCTTCTACGTATCTTTACACATGGTGGATCTACCTTATATCCTTAGCTTATTACTCATTTTCTCGCATGATTGTAAGAATTCCTTATATTGCTTCTGCCTCCAGAAACTTATCTTACTATTGGCTTCTATACACTTCACACTTCGCTTCTTCTAACCCACTCCTGGTCATAACACAGGGCAACCAACTCAATCCTAAAATCACATCAAACCCCTCTAACTCGGAGGGTGTCAGATCAACTGCAACTACGTCCAACTTCTAGACACTTGTGATGTAGTATCTTGCATAACCGTTCTACAACTCCTTACAACATGCTCACTCTCTCCACAATTGTGATACATTACTTCTGGATACTCTGGATTACCTTCCGATGCATAATGACCCTTATGTCTATGCCTGAAACATTACACATTCTTCTTGCACGTACCATTGTCTCCTTTCATAGGACTTGCAATCTACTTCTCACTTAACTGACTGAACTGGAGTGGAAACAACTGAAGTAGCACTAGACCTACCCTGAGAAAAACTCTGTCTCAGGAATCTCTTACTCCTGCTTCGGTCAAACCGATTCTACAATACTTGACTAGATTCTTCGTGATCTGCCTTGTTCCTAGCACCACCAGACTTCCTTTTTCTTATCATTCTCTTCCTTAAACAACCAACTTCTGGTCATCTTCCATTACTAGGACGACTTGAACCATAGAGGAGTATGTCTTTAATTGCAATTCCACAACTCCTCTGCGAATTTCAGGCTTCAACCCTTGTTGGAATCTCCTTGCCTTCTGACTCTCCGTACTTACATACTCAGGAACTAATCAGGCCAATTGTATAAACTTGAACTCAAATTCAAACACACTTTTTTTTCCTTGTTTCAGTTCTAGAAACTCAATTTTTCATTTGACTCCGCACACAATCTGGGAAATACCCTTCCATCAACAACTCAGTAAACCTAGCCCATAAAACAGGGCCTTCTCATTCTAACGCTCTGGTTGACTCCCTCCAACAATTCACTTCATTATTCAAGAAATAACTTATATACTCATTCTTACGGTTATCACTTACTTGCACGAGGTTGAAAACTTCCTCCATTCTTTTAACCACGCTCCAACAGTTACTCGATTAGGTTCACTTTTAAACTCAGAGAGATTAATATTCTGATAAGATTTGAAACAAACACTTGGGTTCACTCCTTGCTGTTGCTACTGCAACAGTAGTTGGTTCTGCTGAACTTGTTGGATTAACTGCAACTGTTGTTGCTGCTGCTAGCGCAACAAGTCTAGAATTTCATTTATAGTTGGACCCCTCACAAACTATACTATCTTATTTAGACTGGGTAGCTTTCTTGGGTGGCATTTTCCAGGAATATATAAATGAGTTTATTCAAGACATAATAAAATATTTGACAAAAGATATCACCATTTAAACCGTATACCTGTACCGGGAAATGCTGCCCAATAAAATACCCATGTCCTTAATATCGGGATCCATTTACAACATAAATCTAGATTAATTGTACTAGAAATCATAGCAACAATGACAGTAGCAGAATCAACAACAGTTCAGGAATCTAAAATACAAAGAACTAAACGCCATCGCACGACTCCACAATATAACAACAACTGGCTAACTTCCGTCACTACTCAATTACCACATCAACTTTAATATATCACAAGACTTGGTTGGCTATATCACCCACCTACATTGAACAAACTAATAAATTAAGTCAATTTTAAGGAACGCTAGACTCTTCCAGGCACCATAGTCTAAATTTCAACCAACCTTTTCTCCAATGATGATTTCTTATCACCCTCAAGTGATTCATAAATCACCGAATTACCTTTCCTTCCCAAGGCGACTTCTTATCTCCTACCATTAACCTATCTTTCACAGGGTTAACTTTTCTAAAGCCGTAACCTATAATATCGAATCATGAATCCTCTCTACTATCATCGTTTCTAGGACAGCTAGCAATCCAATGTAAATCTTCTATTTCCTCCAGACAGTCAATTCTCAATTACTTTCAATGACCAGGACTGTCTAATTACAAAAGCTACTGACAATTCACTGGCTCGGGACTTCAAATGAAATTTCAAAGTCAAGGAATCAATCGAATAAGAAGGAACAGTGGAGAAGATTTAGGTATGACTGAGAGCAACCATACAAGTACATAAGATGACCAGTCTTAGTACCGCATAGTTCACAACACATACTTCGGTAGCGTCCCACCAGACCTTTTCGTCACATAGACAAATGGTCGATTTATATGCATTGTTTGCCCCAATCAACTGATAGAATTTCCGAGAAAAGAAGCAATATTAAAAAGAAAATTCACAAATAGGAAGGGGTGAATCTGATTTGTAATGGGATCAAAAGAACCCTAAGTAGCTTACTTCGGGTTCATAACTTTCTCCCAGGAAAGATAAGCAATTTATGGAATAGGAAACAATTACTCATGAGATAAAATACATTTCAAGGAAGAAATAAAAGAGTTCAAAGATGTCACCTCTCATTCTGATCCACATTCACTACCAAACTTAGTCGTCATAACAGCCCCTAACTATTATCACGCTATCCAAACTTACCAAGATCACATAATCAGTCCAATAACATTCCTTAACACAGAAAATGCGATATTTAAAAAAAATAACGGAGGCGTCTCTTTAGCTGACACATCACGGCATGCTCAGAAGCCAACTTTTCTCAATCAGACTCGAATTCTCGAAAGGAAAACTGGGAATCTCTATCGGACATTACTTATAATACATATACGAAGGAGATGTACTCTAAACTAGGGCAGTTCGAGTCAATCCTCAACCAACGTCAGGGTTACGCTTCCGAAACCCTTGACCAAACTCATAGACTCGCTCCTCTGATTGAGTTGCTGACTCACACCTATATATAAACCATCATGCGCTCTTTTAACTCCACTCTTAACCTAAATCAGGGACTCAAACCTGTAGCTCTGATACCAACTGTGACGGCCTCAACCCTGGGGTCTGGAGTTGACGTCACCAACAACAATAATAACAATCATAATTCAGCCTAACTCATTAATAATACATATACTACGACCCGTTTACCAAGACCTTTTCCAAGTTTAAGTATGACTTAGGTTGCTCAACTAACACAACTCAAATTACCTTACACAATCCTGATCACTAATTCAATGCAGCAACTCAACAGACCTCATCTGGTCTGAACACAACTACCTCAGAGGAGTTTAACTCGAAAGGAGCTGGAACTCTTCCCTGACTATCGCGCAATAATCACCTAGGCATCTGCAATACATATATAAAACATTCTGCAAGGGTGAGCAATCAATTGCTCAGCAGTACCACTATATGAATAACAAGTAAAATAGTTTAAAGTAAAATAGTTATGGGAACAGAATTCATAACTTGCCAGAAACATGTAAAACATATATAAACTGGATATTTAAAACTAGCATGCTCTGTAAAACAAGATTAACAGTCGTGTGTTGTACATAAACAAAACAATAGTTAAATTTTAGCATGCTATTTCCATTTTCAAACCTTCCGTTCCATTATAGGAACCATAAAATCATCTGTCCCATTATGGGGACCCAAAATCATTTGTTCCGTTACGGGAACCATAAAACTTGTCCCATCACAGGACCTATAAAACTTGTTCCTCTCCGGGAACCTCAAAATCACTTTGATTTGTTAAACAATTTCAAAACTGAATCAATCAAATCTATTGGACGTTTAACGAGTGAAGATAGCTGATCAGTCTACCCTCACCGGACAGCGACTAGCGGCCGTCCAGAAATAGAATATGTTCTGGAACTTGGGAAAAGACTAGCTAGGTCTTTCCCCCACGCTGGACTAATCGGTTCAACAGAATGCCAATCCAATTAGCCACTTACGCAACCTCATGCTGGGCCGTTACCGAATAACGGGCCTCTTACGCAACTCCAATAGATCAACTGAATTCCCTTTTTGGCTCTTTCCAAAATTCCACGACATAGGTGGATCAAAACCTTCCACGACATAGGTGGATTAAAACAGTCTCTTTATCCAGTTTCCAAAATCACTATCACCTATCTCTTTTTAAAACCATTCTATCACAGCACACTATTCAAAACTCTTTTCATTTAAATCACGTTTAGAGATAGGTGTTTTCAGAAGTTACTTTTTCCCAAAACATAATTTTAACAACATTTTAAAATACAGGGGATACGTAACTTAAAGCGTTTCTGTTCCATTACGAGAATAAAACATTTAGCTATTCATACGCACTGAACCATAAAAGAATGGTCAGGGGTACTTTCCTTGCAGAGCTTTACAACTGATACTAATTGACTCTGAGCCGGCTCGGACGCTCATGCTTTATCGCTTTACTTATTTGACTATCCTGGATCCGACTTCAACGTTCAGATCCTTTGCTTAGAACCTTGTTACGCTTGTCGACTGATCATTAGGTTATCTTTAGTTCGATATCACTTCTTGAGTCCTTTGACTAAAACCTACAGAGCCGAAATACCCTACGTTAGACGTCTAGGTATGCTTGACATATCCTCAGCATCAATTCTACCCAACGATATTCAAAGCCGACTCGTAATTATATACATTATAATAACACATTCAACAATCAGGGTTCACGTTCTCGAGAAATCGGTTTGGTGTTCATTTTCAGAAAACACGTATACTCGTCATTTTACGAAATTAGGGTTACTGGATTTTGACCGAACATTCACCACAACATACAATCAGGTTACGCACAAGATATATGTATATACTTACTTACACTCGTTCGACGCTTCGATAATTATAGGGTATGTCCCGAATTTCTGAATTTAATTTCCATAAATTCGGGCAGCACCTCCACTGTTTATCGGCCTACCCGTCGAACAATTCGACGTCAAATCACAACAAACAATCCAACAATTTATTCCACCAATACAACCAAAATCCATTTTACAAATCCCAAACACCGATTTAACCAACTAATTATTATTATTATTATTACAACTTATATTTATACTCGTATTTATTTATTAATTTGTAGGACTCAGAACAACGTCATCACCGTCCACTGTCGGCTCGCCGAAGCTCATCGCCGACGGCGATAAAATTCGCGGGTTTTCAATTTTATCGAACTTCCTTCACGAATTTCCTCGATTACTATAATTTCATTCCCGTACAAAAATTATTTCATTTCATGAATTGCAATCAATTAACTTCTGCAGAGAATTAATAAATTAAATTAATAAAATAAAATTCCCACAGAATAGATAAACCAAGGCAGCAATCACAGGACACACGCGCGTAGGCGCAGTACCACCGCAGAATTACGCCACCCCACCTTGCCGGAATCGGGAGGCGGCAGCGAACACGACACAAAGAAAACGGACACACACGCACACTGATTAGCATACACAGAACACATATACACATTCAAGCATATATACATATCCGTATGCATATAATCAAGCAAAATAATACAGAACGGAAACCACCAAGCCAACCGGAGTTCAGCGGCGGCTTACCGGAAAACCAGGGGCGAAATAAGAACGAAGTAACAGGGAAGGAACGGGGATGGGGAGAGGAGAGATGTAGGAGGAATCGAGAGATATAGATACATAATATAGACACGAATCAATACAACGCACCACAACCCTTTTTCTGATTCGATATTTAGCGATTTATCGAGCCAAGCCGTGCATAAAATAAATTCATAAAATTATGAAAATAGTCTTAAAATATTAAAAATATCCCGAAGTAAATAAAAACATAAGTTTCAAAATTTTAAAATAATTTTCGAAATGCAATTTATACCCGCTTTTATCAATTAAACGAATCAACGCGCGGGTGAAATTAATCCCGAAAATTCCCAAAATAATTTTAAAATTCCCAGAATATTCTTAACTTAAATAAATAATTAATTATAAAAGTAAAACAATTCAATACAAGTCCATAATTAATTATACGAACCACCCTGGACACCATAATTCACTCACATAGATAAAAGTAAAACAACACATAGCTGACAGGAGCTATACACATTTATTATTCATTTAATAATTCCATATTTATTCTTTAATTAAATATAAAAGTATACGAGTCGTCACATCCTTCCCCCCTTAAAAAGATTCTGTCCTCAGAATCTGATCTAACTGAACAAGTGAGGATATTTGTCAAGCATATCTGATCTAACTTTTAGGTAGACTCTTCGACTTAAGGATTTATTCAAAGCATACTCACTATAGACATTAATTCATTACTAAGGACTCGCTCTTAACGATCTAGGATTTGGATCGATTATTCCACGCAGAACAAATTTGGATGAGAGCCCATTGGCTCCTAATCAATGGCTTGATTCCGAATCAGATATATATCACCTTAATATTGATACACAAGACACATTATATATACTGCAACTGCAGCAACCACGGAATGCTGTACGGCGCGTTCAGCGCAGGCAAGAAAAAAGGGGTGTCGCGCATTCCGGAAATGCGTTACACCCTGTGGCGCATTCACGGAATGCGTTACACCTTTTAATTGGTTAAAAGGGTTGTAATGCATCACCGGAATGCGTTACAGGGCTTGTAACGCGTTCCTGTAATGCGTTACAGCCCGTCTATTATTTTTAAATTTGATTTCTGGGAGTTTCGTAACTCCGTTTTGGGCGTGCAATATATCGTTGGATTCGTTTTTCCGAGACGGATCTAATGGAGTGATCAAATTTTAGTTTATATAAAAGTTTTGAACTGTTTATATTTCTGAAAGTGTTTTAAAGCTGTTTTTAACTGTTTTAACTGCTTTTAAATGCTTCATGTGATACATAGAGATGTATAATGCTTAGACCAATATGCAAGATGATGTAACATGCCTACCTAGATGTTTATTCATGTTTATATATGTGATATATGCTTAGTTTATCATGCGATGATAGATTTAGGTGAACTTAAATGAACATAAGGCGTTTTATTAGACAACCTAGTATAGTGAAATTGTTTCATAACCTTAATAACAATATTATGAATACAATCATGAGATTCTTGTGTTTGTGAAACACGTAATTGAATATGAATTTTCGATATGAGAGAAAGGATGATTCTGTCAACAACAGATTTCTATCTGTAAGAAAGGGTTATTAAGTGACGCCTCTTGACAATGCTCCACCCGATCTGGGAATCATCTGATTATTGATTATTGATTTGAAATATTTAATTTAAAAGGAAGAATCTCTTTATAATATGATTATGATTGTAACGTAATATAATCCCTCTAAAATTAAATAATATCAAGTAGTAATTGGCCAATGACACAACGGGCTTGTGTCGATCATAGCCTTCCAACATGATAGAAAGTAGTTCTTATTTTTAAATCATTGTCGGTTCGTGCTACAGCCGAGGGCTTTGATTTCGAAATAAGAAATACTTGTCTATTACATAGAGATGTGTACATTGAATAAGAATCTAAAGGTCGGTACGTGCCACAGCCGTGGGCCTTTGGGGACTGATTCAACTGTACGGAATGTTGGGTTAGACTTGACTTATAATATTGAGTTTGTCGTGCCACAGCCGTGACTCAATTATTCAAGAGGCTAAAGTTTGATTAGGGAATAACATAAGATGTAATTGACAAGAGTTGTCTGCCTATTGAACATTACATGGCGGTTCGTGCCACAGCCGGGGTTGTGTAATGGAATGTAGGATCCCTATTCCCACTAGCATTATGAATGCTTAATTTTTCACGTAGGGGGTTGAATAAATTAGATAAACTAGTGGGGGCCACTTATGAATAAAGACCCGATTCATATAGTGTTTTAAAATGAAATCGAATATTTGCTAAGTGTTGTTATGTGTTTATCATTTACAAATTTACAATATACATTATGTCTTCTGCACTATCACTCAGGAGCATACTGGATGCTCACAAATTGACCGGTCCTAATTATGCTGACTGGCTTCGAAACTTGAGAATTGTTCTCAGGATTGAGAAGCTGGAATATGTGATTGACTCACCTAAGCCTACTGAACCTGCTAGTGATGCACATAATGATGAACATGTTGTGTATCGTAGGTGGATAGATGATGCAAATGTTGCTCAATGCATCATGCTACCTTTCATGAACATTGAGCTACAGAAGCAACATGAGCATATGGATGCTCACACTATCCTCATGCATCTACAAAAGTTGTATGATGTGGCAGGGAGGACAGCTCGATATGAGATATCGAAGGAGCTGTTCGGTTGTAGGATGTCTGAGGGATCATCTGTGAATGACCATGTACTTAAGATGATCAATTTGATTGAACGTCTTGGACAACTTGGTTTTGCCATAGATGGGGAGCTGAGCCAAGACTTGGTCTTGCAATCGCTTCCGAGTTCGTTCTCGCAGTTTGTTGTGAACTTTCACATGAATAAGTTGGATGTCAGCCTGCCTGAACTCCATAACATGTTGAAGACTGCGGAATCGAATTTTCCCCCTAAGAAGAGTTCTGTTCTTCTAATTGGTGAAGGTTCCAATCCTAAGAAAAGGAAGAGGAACTCTTCCAAGAAGAAGAAAGTAGGTGAAGAAAAGCCGGTTCCACCAAAAGCTGAAGACCCCAAGAGCAAAGTTGTTTGCTTTCACTGTAACAAGGTGGGGCACTGGAAGAGGAACTGCAAGGTTTACCTTGCAGAATTGAAGAAGAAGAAGGGTAGTGAGACTACCGCTTCTGATTCAGGTATGTTCATGATAAAAGTGAATATGTCATTAAATCAAATTTCTACTTGGGTATTAGAGTCTAACCTCCTGTGGTTGTCAAATCTGCAATTTGTTGCAGGGACTAAGGAGTAGTAGGACTCTTGAAGAAGAGGAGGTGATTCTACTGATGAGAAATGGAGCAAGAGTTGCTGCTGTAGATGTAGAATCATATCATTTACATATGCCTACGGGCAAGACTATTGTTTTAAATAATTGTTATTTTGTTCCCTCGATTGTGAGGAATATTATTCCCATGTTAGACTTGGCTGGATTTTTCATTTATTATTGAGAATAATGAAAGTTCTATTCTTAGAGATAATATTCTTTATGGACGTGGTACTTTAAATAATGGTCTGTATATATGTGACATAATTTACTTCAGATTGAACAAACTAATAAAAGAAAAGGGATGATGAAAATCTCACTTTATTGTGGCACTGCACTCTCCATTTAGTGGACATGGAGAGAGGGTTGCAGATTTGCTAGGATTGGTACACACAAATGTATGTGGACCAATGTCTACGCAAGCCATGGGTGGATTTTCATACTTCATTACTTTCATAGATGATAGATCTAAATTCGGATATGTGTTTGATGAAACACAAGTCTGAAGCCTTTGAAAAGTTCAAAGAGTATAAGTATGAAGTGGAGAAACAACCAAACATAGTATTATAATTTTTCGATTAGATCGAGGTGGTGAATACTTGAATGGAGAGTTTCTGGATTATCTCAAATTAAATGGTATAGTCTCCCAGTGGACTCCTCCAGATTGGTATCTGAAAGGACAAATCGAACTTTGTTAGATATAGTTCGGTCCATGATGAGCTATGCAAATCTTCCAGTATTCCTATGGGGTTACGCATTGGAAACCTCAGCATATTTACTGAATAAGGTGCTTTCCAAATCTGTTCCTCAAACTCCGTATAAGATATGGAAAGAAAGGAAACTGAGTCTTAAACATGTTAAGATTTGGGGATGTCCAGCTTATGTCAAGAAAGTTGACCCAGATAAGCTAGAATATCGATCCGTAAAATGTAGTTTTGTGGGATATCCTAAAGAGACTTTAGGGTATTACTTTTACACCGATCATCGGGTGTTTGTCTCCAGATATGATACCTTCTTGGAAAAGGAGTTTATCCTTGAAGGAAACAGTGGGAGCAAAATTGAACTTGATGAAGTTCAAGAAGCACAAACTACTACGGATCAAGTGGAAACTCATGTTCTGACTGAACAACCTTTTATGGAACAGCCCATTCATAGAACAGGGAGAGTGTCTCGCCAACCTGAGAGGTAATATGGCCTTGTCATTAAGAATGACAATGAGTTGTCGATCATTGATGATGACGACCCTGTGACCTATAATGAGGCTATGAGTAGTGTTGACTCAGAGAAATAGCATAGTGCCATGAAATCCGAAAAGGAATCTATGTATACGGTATATGAAAGATCGATTAGAGCAGATGGCCAGGTGGAGACCTTTAAGGCCAGGCTTTTGGAAAAAGGATTCAGATAAAGGCAATAAATTGACTTTGATGAAACCTTTTACCTGTAGCCATGTTAAAATCAGTTTGGATTTTGCTTGCGATTGCTGCTTACTACAACTATGAGATCTGGCAATTAGCCAGATGGTTTTCTTTCCAAGGGAAATGAAAACCTAGTGTGTAAGCTGCTGCAAACCATATGTGGTTTAAAGCAAGCTTCTCGAAAGATGGAACATTCGTTTTGATGAGACAATCAAAGAGTTTGATTTTATCAAAAACGTAGATGAACCATGCGTCTACAAAAGGGTTAGTGGGAGTGCGGTAACATTTCTTGTATTGTATTGAAATAGAGTTGACACACATAACAACATAGCAGACCCACTCACAAAGCTACTTTCTGAAAGTCACTTTGATCGTCATAAAGACAAGATGGGTACTAGATACCAGAGTGATTGGCTTTAGTACAAGTGGGAGATTGAAAGGAATATGTCCTAAGTCTAATCATGTATTAGGATTTAGGAATAACTTTTTATGTAATCTGTTTTGATTTCATTGATATTAATAAAAGACTTTTTTTTGTTTTTATTACGGGCTTTATCTATTTAAGTGTTTAAATAAGATATACCATAGTTTAGAGTAAAGCTTTTTATGGAATATGATGAGATCATAGTAGTGAGACCTAAAAGATGATAACTCTAAACTTAAATAGTTCCTGGTCGTAGGATTACTAACTGGTAATTAATAATCCGCAAAGATCGGTACATACTATGCTTGCTTCATTATGAAGGATGTCTGTTCTCATAGACATTTGTGTGGTGACACTATAGCTAGTATGTAGGTGCTTATTATAGAATAAGTTCACTGAACATGACTCGCCCAGCTGAACAACTGATGGAGTTCACTCACGTGTCAGCAGTTGTTCACATAGTGATAGTTGTACAAGTATCCGTAGACTTGAGGTCATCATAGTCATCTTGTGTACACTGAACTATGCTCTGGTTTAGTTCTTAGTCTCCAGGGACAATTATTAGGGCTCTACTGGGTATAGGAATTTGTACACGAAGATAGTGTATGATCACTAAAGGATCTACCCCTTCCAGTGAAGGAAGCGAATGTTCAAGGCTGATCCACTTATGCTAGTTCAGGAATCTCTGGCCAGAGTAAATGAAATTAGAAAGGAGTTTCTGATTTGCATAGAACTAAGCATAGTAAATGGTAAGCAAATGATTAAATTAGATAGGCTTGACACGAGATCCATGCCTTGTATTTAATCGGGACATTGTAGGGTAGAAGGAGTTTATTGTACGGTAACTATTCACTGAATAGGTTCTTGGTATTCTAAGCAGTGAATTCATATTATCCGGATAGTCGCGATATGCTGAGAAGCATCCCTCACGATGTAGAATAAATGTGATTAATTAATTAATCATATTTAATAAATTAGAGAATTTATATAAATAATGATAAAATAGTTTTATTATTATTAATTTCTACTACCGACTTAATATTGAACCTACAGGGTCACACCATAAAAAGAGAATGATTTAATGGTGGAGGAATTAATTAATAATGACTAATACTAATTAATTTATGAAATAAATAATTAATTGGAAAATTTAATAATTGATTAAATGAGATTTAATTGATTATAAATTAATTAAGAAAAGTTCTTAATATTATTAATTAAGGATTTAATTTTTGGAAATTAAATCAAGAGAGAGAATTATTTCTAAAGTGTTTAGAAAAAGAATTAATAATTAAAAGGTGTTTTAATTATTAATGAGAATAATAAATGGGATAATAATAATAATATTTATGGGAAAATTTCAGCTGAAAATTTTGTCTATAAATATACTATTATAAACCCTATTTTTATTCTAACCTAAGAACCCCAATTTTTAGAAAAACCTAATTCTCTCCATCTCCTCCTCCTCCTTAACGTCGTTTTCTTGGTGGATACCGGTGGAGTGCTTCACGTTTGAGGAGCAGCTGCTAAGGATCTCCGATCGTTGCCTTTTGGATCGCTATTAAAGGTTAGTAATCGATCCATATGTTTTTACCATGATTTATATACTTTTATTTGGATTTTGTATGTGTAAAATTGCTTTTACATGCCTTCGCTGCGATTAAAATCCAACATTGGTATCAGAGCATAGCTTGTACGCATATAGATCTGTGGTAAAAATTTCAGAATTTTATGTGCTTGTATGAATTAATTATGATTTTTACAAGTTATATCATGGATTAATTTTGTCTGATGAGAAATCGTTTCTTAGAATAATTTTGAATGTTGATCTGGGTTCTACAAGTGTTGTAGATCGTCTGGGTAATTTTTTCATAATTTTATGATGTATAGATTTTTTATTATGAATTTTTGAAGTTCTTACAATTAAATTCGTAATTAAATAAGTATATATATATATATGAATTGTAAGTATGTATATATATTTGTAAATCTGTTTGTCTGCTGTTGTTGAATGGCACGGAGAAAAGCAAAGCAAAGGTACAGACTACAGGGACGGCTGTACTGATGTGATGGAGTCAGGCACAGGAATCAAGAAAAGAGAAAACAACAGAAGCGGTACGGCGCGTGCAGCGCAGGCAAGAAAAAAGGGGTGTCGCGCATTCCGGGAATGCGTTACACCCTGTGGCGCATTCACGGAATGCGTTACACCTTTTAATTGGTTAAAAGGGTTGTAACGCATCACCGGAATGCGTTACAGGGCTTGTAACGCGTTCTTGTAATGCGTTACAGCCCGTCTGTTATTTTTAAATTTGATTTCTGGGAGTTTCGTAACTCCGTTTTGGGCGTGCAATATATCGTTGGATTCGTTTTTCCGAGACGGATCTAATGGAGTGGTCAAATTTTAGTTTATATAAAAGTTTTGAACTGTATATATTTCCGAAAGTGTTTTAAAGCTGTTTTTAACTGTTTTAACTGCTTTTAAATGCTTCCTGTTATACATAGAGATGTATAATGCTTAGACCAATATGCTAGATGATGTAACATGCCTACCTAGATGTTTATTCATGTTTATATATGTGATATATGCTTAGTTTATCATGCGATGATAGATTTAGGTGAACTTAAATGAACATAAGGCGTTTTGTTAGATAACCTAGTATAGTGAAATTGTTTCATAACCTTAATAACAATATTATGAATACAATCATGAGATTCTTGTGTTTGTGAAACACGTAATTGAATATGAATTGTCGATATGAGAGAAAGGATGATTCTGTCAACAACAGATTTCTATCTGTAAGAAAGGGTTATTAAGTGACGCCTCTTGACAATGCTCCACCCGATCTGAGAATCATCTGATTATTGATTATTGATTTGAAATATTTAATTTAAAAGTAAGAATCTCTTTATAATATGATTATGATTGTAACGTAATATAATCCCTCTAAAATTAAATAATATCAAGTAGTAATTGGCCAATGACACAACAGGCTTGTGTCGGTCATAGCCTTCCAACATGATAGAAAGTAGTTCTTATTTTTAAATCATTGTCGGTTCGTGCTACAGCCGAGGGCTTTGATTTCAAAATAAGAAATACTTGTCTATTACATAAAGATGTGTACATTGAATAAGAATCTAAAGGCCGGTACGTGCCACAGCCGTGGGCCTTTGGGGACTGATTCAACTGTACAGAATGTTGGGTTAGACTTGACTTAGAATATTGAGTTTGTCATGCCACAGCCGTGACTCAATTATTCAAGAGGCTAAAGTTTGATTAGGAAATAACATAAGATGTAATTGCCAAGAGTTGTCTGCTTATTGAACATTACATGGCGGTTCGTGCCACAGCCGGGGTTGTGTAATGGAATGTAGGATCCCTATTCCCACTAGCATTATGAATGCTTAATTTTTCACGTAGGGGGTTGAATAAATTAGATAAACTAGTGGGAGCCACTTATGAATAAAGACCCGATTCATATAGTGTTTTAAAATGAAATCGAATATTTGCTAAGTGTTGTTATGTGTTTATCATTTACAGATTTACAATATACATTATGGCTTCTGCACTATCACTCGGGAGCATACTGGATGCTCACAAATTGACTGGTCCTAATTATGCTGACTGGCTTCGAAACTTGAGAATTGTTCTCAGGATTGAGAAGCTGGAATACGTGATTGACTCACCTAAGCCTACTGAACCTGCTAGTGATGCACATAATGATGAACATGTTGTGTATCGTATGTGGATAGATGATGCAAATGTTTCTCAATGCATCATGCTACCTTTCATGAACATTGAGCTATAGAAGCAACATGAGCATATGGATGCTCACACTATCCTCATGCATCTACAAGAGTTGTATGATGTGGCAAGGAGGACAGCTCGATATGAGATATCGAAGGAGCTGTTCGGTTGTAGGATGTCTGAGGGATCATCTGTTAATGACCATGTACTTAAGATGATCAATTTAATTGAACGTCTTGGACAACTTGGTTTTGCCATGGATGGGGAGCTGAGCCAAGACTTGATCTTGCAATCGCTTTCGAGTTCGTTCTCGCAGTTTGTTGTGAACTTTCACATGAATAAGTTGGATGTCAGCCTGCCTGAACTCCACAACATGTTGAAGACTGCGGAATCAAATTTTCCCCCTAAGAAGAGTTCTGTTCTTCTAATTGGTGAAGGTTCCAATCCTACGAAAACGAAGAGGAACTCTTCCAAGAAGAAGAAAGTAGCTGAAGAAAAGCCGGTTCCACCAAAAGCTGAAGACCCTAAGAGCAAAGTTGTTTGCTTTCACTGTAACAAGGTGGGGCACTGGAAGAGGAACTGCAAGGTTTACCTTGCAGAATTGAAGAAGAAGAAGGGTAGTGAGACTACCGCTTCTGATTCAGGTATGTTCATGATAGAAGTGAATATGTCATTAAATCAAATTTCTACTTGGGTATTAGATACCTCATGTGGTTCTCAAATCTGCAATTTGTTGCAGGGACTAAGGAAAAGTAGGACTCTTGAAGAAGAGGAGGTGATTCTACTGATGGGAAATGGAGCAAGAGTTGATGCTGTAGATGTAGAATCATTTCATTTACATATGCCTACGGGCAAGACTATTGTTTTAAATAATTGTTATTTTGTTCCCTCGATTGTGGGGAATAATATTCCCATGTTAGACTTGGCTGGATTTTTCATTTATTATTGAGAATAATGAATGTTCTATTCTTAGAGATAATATTCTTTATGGACGTGGTACTTTAAATAATGGTATGTATATATGTGACATAATTTACTTCAGATTGAACAAACTAATAAAAGAAAAGGGATTATGAAAATCTCACTTTATTGTGGCACTGCAGTCTCCATTTAGTGGACATGGAGAGAGGGCTGCAGATTTGCTAGGATTGGTACACACAAATGTATGTGGACCAATGTCTACGCAAGCCATGGGTGGATTTTCATACTTCATTACTTTCATAGATGATAGATCTAGATTCAGATATGTATTTAATGAAACACAAGTCTGAAGCCTTTGAAAAGTTCAAAGAGTATAAGTATTAAGTGGAGAAACAACCAAACATAGTATTATAATTCTTCGATTAGATCGAGGTGGTGAATACTTGAATGGAGAGTTTCTGGATTATCTCAAAGTAAATGGTATAGTCTCCTAGTGGACTCCTCCAGATTGGTATCTGAAAGGAGAAATCGAACTTTGTTAGACATAGTTCGGTCCATGATGAGCTATGCAAATCTTCCAGTATTCCAATGGGGTTACGCATTGGAAACCTCAGCATATTTACTGAATAAGGTGCTTTCCAAATCTGTTCCTCAAACTCCATATGAGATATGGAAAGAAAGGAAACCGAGTCTTAAACATGTTAAGATTTGGGGATGTCCAGCTTATGTCAAGAAAGTTGACCCAGATAAGCTGGAATATCGATCCGTAAAATGTAGTTTTGTGGGATATCCTAAAGAGACTTTAGGGTATTACTTTTACACCGATCATCGGGTGTTTGTCTCCAGACATGCTACCTTATTGGAAAAGGAGTTTATCCTTGAAGGAAATAGTGGGAGCAAAATTGAACTTGATGAAGTTCAAGAAGCATAAACTACTACGGATCAAGTGGAAACACATGTTCTGACTGAACAACCTTTTGTGGAACAGCCCATTCATAGAACAGGGAGAGTCTCTCGCCAACCTGAGAGGTAATATGGCCTTGTCATTAAGAATGACAATGAGTTGTCGATCATTGATGATGACGACCCTGTGACCTATAATGAGGCTATGAGTAGTGTTGACTCAGAGAAATGGCATAGTGCCATGAAATCCGAAAAGGAATCTATGTATACGGTATACGAAAGAATGATTAGGGCAGATGGCCAGGTGGAGACCTTTAAAGCCAGGCTTTTGGAAAAAAGATTCAGAAAAAGGAAATGGATTGAATTTGATGAAACCTTTTACCTGTAGCCCTGTTAAAATCAGTTCGGATTTTGCTTGCGATTGCTGCTTACTACAACTATGAGATCTGGCAATTAGCCAGATGGTTTTCTTTCCAAGGGAAATGAAAACCTAGTGTGTAAGCTGCTGCGAACCAAATGTGGTTTAAAGCAAGCTTCTCGAAAGATGGAACATTCGTTTTGATGAGACAATCAAAGAGTTTGATTTTATCAAAAATGCAGATGAACCATGCGTCTACAAAAGGGTTAGTGGGAGCGCGGTAACATTTCTTGTATTGTATTGAAATAGAGTTGACACACATAACAACATAGCAGACCCACTCACAAAGCTACTTTCTGAAAGTCACTTTGATTGTCATAAAGACAAGATGGGTATTAGATACCAGAGTGATTGGCTTTAGTACAAGTGGGAGATTGAAAGGAATATGTCCTAAGTCCAATCATGTATTAGGATTTAGGAATAACTTTTTATGTAATCTATTTTGATTTCATTGATATTAATAAAAGACTTGTTTTGTTTTTATTACGGGCTTTATCTATTTAAGTGTTTAAATAAGATATACCATAATTTAGAGTAAAGCTTTTTATGGATTATGATGAGATCATAATAGTGAGACCTAAAAGATGAGAACTCTAAACTTAAATAGTTCCTGGTCGTAGGATTACTAACTGGTAATTAATAATCCGTAAAGATCGGTACATACTATGCTTGCTTCATTATGAAGGATGTCTGTTCTCATAGACATTTGTGTGGTGACACTATAGCTAGTATGTAGGTGCTTATTATAGAATAAGTTCACTGAACATGACTCGCCCAGCTGAACAACTGATGGAGTTCACTCACGTGTCAGCAGTTGTTCACATAGTGATAGTTGTACAAGTATCCTTAGACTTGAGGTCATCATAGTCATGTTGTGTACACTGAACTATGCTTTGGTTTAGTTCTTAGTCTCCAGGGACAATTATTAGGGCTCTACTAGGTATAGGAATTTGTACACGAAGATAGTGTATGATCAATAAAGAATCTACCCCTTCCAGTGAAGGAAGCGAATGTTCAAGGCTGATCCACTTATGTTAGTTCAGGAATCTCTGGCCAGAGTAAATGAAATTAGAAAGGAGTTTCTGATTTGCATAGAACTAAGCATAGTAAATGGTAAGCAAGTGATTAAATTAGATAGGCTTGACACGAGATCCATGCCTTGTATTTAATTGGAACATTGTAGGGTAGAAGGAGTTTATTGTACGGTAACTATTCACTGAATAGGTTCTTGGTATTCTAAGCAGTGAATTCATATTATCCGGATTATCGCGATATGCTGAGAAGTATCCCTCACGATGTAGAATAAATGTGATTAATTAATTAATCATATTTAATAAATTAGAGAATTTATATAAATAATGATAAAATAGTTTTATTATTATTTATTTCTACTACCGGCTTAATATTGAACCTACAGGGTCACACCATAAAAAGAGAATGATTTAATGGTGGAGGAATTAATTAATAATGGCTAATAATTATTTATTTATGAAATAAATAATTAATTGGCAAATTTAATAATTGATTAAATGAGATTTAATTGATTATAAATTAATTAAGAAAAGTTCTTAATATTATTAATTAGGGATTTAATTTTTGGAAATTAAATTAAGAGAGGGAATTATTTGTAAAGTGTTTAGAAAAAGAATTAATAATTAAAAGGTGTTTTAATTATTAATGAGAATAATAAATGGGATAATAATAATAATATTTATGGGAAAATTTCAGCTCAAAATTTTTCCTATAAATATACTATTATAAACCCTATTTTTATTCTAACCTAAGAACCCCAATTTTTAGAAAAACCTAATTCTCTCCACCTCCTCCTCCTCCTTAACGTCGTTTTCTTGGTGGATACCGGTGGAGTGCTTCACGTTTGAGGAGCAGCTGCTAAGGATCTCCGATCGTTGCCTTTTGGATCGCTATTAAAGGTTAGTAATCGATCCATATGTTTTTACCACGATTTATATGCTTTTATTTGGATTTTGTATGTGTAAAAGTGCTTTTACATGCCTCCGCTGCGATTAAAATCCAACAGTGTTTATATGTGCAAATATAAATTATTGTATTTTAAAATTTATTAATTTTATTAGAGTATAGTTGGAAGGTATTGTTTGTGATTGATTTTGAGGGGTTATAACCCCGGTGAAAAGTCCGTTATACAAAGGCATTATTTCGAATTTTTCGTAAAATATCTATTTCAATTTCAAATTATTATCTTTTATTATTTAAAAAATTATAATTTGATATAATTATTTATAATTAATTTTGATTAATTATTTATCCATTTAATTAATTGATTAATTCATTTAATCAATTAATTTTATTATAAATAGTTGAATGAAGGGTAATTATTTATAATTAAGCCAAATAATTCCTAAAAATTATTTTGAGCTTATAAAATTATATACAGGTATTAAATATACAATTAATATTATTATTAATTTAATTATTCTTATTTTATTCATAGCAAATAGACCATTCATCCGTTTAATACGGAACGAATGCGTCTAGACTCAGAAAAATATTCAGCTTCTAATGATAATACTTTTGAGGCTCAAATCCTTTTGTTTCGAAAGGTTGCTTGTTTTGCAAATCAGTATTTCGACTCGATTTCAGTTTTAAACATATCGAGTCGAATATTTTGATGATTTGAGTCATGTTTTATATGAATTATCCGATACGTGAATTATGTGTTTACTGCAAGTCAAGGTAAATTTTTAATATATATTTGATTATTGATTAAGTTGGAAACAGATGGATAGTCTGATAAATAGAGGAAATGTTGCCGAATTTTTGGTAGATTTACTATCCATTTATTGGATATAAATGAGTTTGTTATATAAATTAATTGTCAATTTACATATCATTGAAAAATGTCTACATGCATACGTGGGTCAAGAGTCTTGTGTCTGACTATTTTCTTTATATGTGGGTTATCGTTTGGGTAGACGATAGAGTTTTGACGTGTAGTTCGTCGAGTAATTATCGTATAGACAATTAAGGTTGTATCTTTTAATTATAAATACTAGTTGTTCGAGACAATCAAGACTCAGACGGTGAGATCCAGAGTAAAGTTGAATGGTAATGCATATCAGGCTTCTAGCAATCACAGGAGCAGCATATTAGTGAATTGTTGAAATGAAAGACAACAATATAATGAGATGTCAGAACGAGATAGTCGTGTTATTTCGAGTGTGCTTAACTGCTAAAAACCAAAGGCAAGTATTCCTATATTATTATAATTCCCGAATAGTTTAATATTTTACTTGTCAAACAACTTAATTATGATACTGCAAGTTTTTATACGCTATTCTACTTCCAGAATAGTTATATATTTATACATTTTGATTGAACTATTTTATAAAGATGTTAGGAGACATTGCATGCATATAATCATTGGATTATTAAAATCATGCTATTCTAGCAATTTTTCATAATTTAATTTCTGATAGATAGTGAATAACTATGCTATCCCATTTCACTCTATTCGGTGGAACTTGATATTGTTATTTAGCGAATAACTAATCTTACTAGTTATCTCGCCATCAGTTGTTGGGATTACTCTGGACTATGAGAAATGGGGAGTTGATTATGATAGGATATCGATTGATTCGATTCCTTTATGAAAAATATTTTTATTTGATGAATGCGTAAGTTACCGGGATGGATGGTCCAGCGAAAGGCCTATATTATTTGAAATATTTATAGTACAATTGTTGCCATGAGCAAGAATATTGCCTTGTTGTTTGAGTACACTTGTTAACGGGACATGTTTCTACGAAACATGATCTAGTGCTATCATAGTGGCTTATCAGCATATGATAGTACGTCCGTCAAATATAGTGATTCCAATACAAAAACTTATCATTTAATTGTTAAGCTTATGATAGCTTATGATAGCTATTGTTTTTGTACATATCATGTGATTGATATCATAAATAGATGATTTATCATAAACTATCATTACATGGTTTACATTAAAAGTTGATGTTGATATTTAATTTGTTGTTAAATATCAAAGGTGGTATTAATATATATGATTGATGTTAACTTCAGTATGGGATGTTGTGAACATCAAAGTTAGTATTAATATCTAATTTGATGTTGACATCAAAATGAGTATTAAGATCAAGAGTGCAGTCTTGAGTAAAGTTTATGATTCAGTCCATAATCACTGTTTCATATTGTTGTTTACGATATTTCTGTAAGCACTGTTTTACGAGTTTTATTCTCATCGAGATTCAAAGTATTGCTGAAATATTTTTGCTTAAAAACATCAAAAGATTTTTGAATACATTTAAGGAATCAATTTTGGGATTCCTTAACTAATTTTTTCAGTCAGCAATTATGATTTTAAATATTCTGCTCCATTGCAGATGTTGGTTTTTATATCAAAAAGACCATATATATGTAATACTAAACTTGCTGAGAATTTCTTTCGCTCATACTTGCCTGTTTTTAAATTTAACCTTCCAGTGAGGATTATCCTGCGCTGTTTAACTGCGTAATTCGAGAAAAGCAAAGGAAGAAGCTTTTAGAAGGTGGTTCGTCTAGGGTTTACGGACTAGTGTAAGTCCTATTGTGTAAAGCTTTTTGTGTATATATTATAGTTGTATTATCGTGTATTTGGGCCTAGCATACTTCTTTCGAAGTTATACTAGCGGGTTTAGTTTGGAGTTTGTAATTTGTTAAAAAAGGTGTTTTAAAAGAAGTGAAAAATTTCATTGTGGAATTTAGATTTCTTGTTTCTAGAACTGTAACCTAAAAAGATCTTGGTGTAGTTTTGGGGTCACAGATGTTATATTTTAATTATTAAGAATTGTTTCTTGTTAAACATGTTAATATGGATTGAGGTTTCATCGCGAGGACCAAATCCTCTGACCCCGAATTTAGGGGCGTTACAGGTTTGAGGTCATGGTACATGATAGTAACCTGGTCAAATCTCCTCCAATTCAAATGGAGCTTCACTCTTCTAGTAAATAACACACTATCACAAACATAAATCGTACTGTGAGTTAAATTGTGACCCATGTCACAAGAACAGTTACCACCTCTATCACATCCACTTCAAACACTTCCAACCAACCATTAACATCAACCACTACACACCATCCTGACCATCTCAATTCTCAATGGCTGCAAGATGTTCAAGCCCAACCAACCGCAGTCAATGATCTTTTGGTTGATCAGCTTACATGTCTAGCCAACATAACCGAACAACTCCTTACCACTGACATGTCCAACCAAGAATATGAGGCTATACTGCTGTCATACAAAGAGGATGTTGAGGAGAAATAAGAGAAGATTGCAGATGAAGCAGATGGTAATGTGGATGCATGATTGTTAAAAGACTTCATAGTAACCATGGAAGAGACCTTGGCTAAATTTAGAGAGGAATATATCACCATTCTGGAAGGTAATGCCAAGGTCCTCACTCCTCAAGAGGTTTATGATGATGTAACAGAAGTGTACAAAGCTCAATTGAAGGCCTTTCGTCATATTGGAAGAGCTGTGAAGAACACTCTTGTAACACCCCCAGATCCGGGGTCGGGAATCCAGGTTGTCACGGTCTTTCTTTCCATTAATATCACTTAATGTAAATTAAAATAAATAACTGCATGTTATGACCCCACAATAATACACACTCCACAACACGTTATAGTCTTAGAGATGAAATTGAAATCGGTAACAGTCATTGAATCCACAATTTAAAAGTTATTACAACCCAAAATGATTACTTAATAGGTTTATAGTTCTTTTTCCATTATCCAACACAAGTTATAATTGTACATAATTTGATTCCCAAAAGCTGAATGCCTAAGCTACAGATAGATCTACCTCTACGGAAATGGCGGCTAAGATATCAGAGGGTAGACACGGGATGCTTCCCACGCTCTTGCGTTGGGTTTGCTTAAATCTGGCCATATTTCCTAACTATTGTTGTGTGATGAAGAAATAAAGCAAGGGTGGGCAAAACAGCTCACCAAAATAACATGTATAATATAATTAATAATGCAAGTATCTGAATCGATAACTTACTGAAAATCTTTATCAAGTGTAAGATAATTATTTATTAGATATAAGCTTAAAAATATGAAGTTACAAAATACTCCAATATACTTATATCTACTCTGAATACTACTTGAACTACCACTGTTCAATATACAATTAGTTTTCAAAAGTCCATCATATAGATGAGGTTACAAGATAAAGCTTGTATAAGATCAATCTTTGAAATATCATTTAAAGATGAAGTTACGAGATGCTTCACTTGATGAAAACATCATTTTGAAAACATGATTCTTCCAACACTCATCAGTTACCCAGCCGTGGCCTTTCTATCGAAGTGATCTGGCTAGTATTGCAGAGATATCCATACTGGATGGTGAACTCATTACGGGAGTTTGCCATGCCAGAAAGACCACTTACGATGATCAGTCATAGTAGTACAACCCCATAATTTTCTACATATAGAGGAGAACAGTTGGATTTACTTGTCGACCGAACGGTGGACTCCTGAGGAAGGGACCGCCTTAGAGGAACTTCCGGCCCATTTGGGCTAATAAAATAAGACTGGGACGACATCACTCAGCCACTTACGCCACTCCTAGTTCAGATGAAATCCATGACTCTAAAACGTAAAGCTCGTCTCCCCTTTCCCTAAGTGGGAACTTGTTGATACGGCTCCACAAGAAGCCGTATCTAGTTGGAAAAGAAAACTCACCAATATTTCCCAGGCGATGCCTCTTAATGGATTAAATTTGTTCCAAGAATTTACTTCCCGAGTGTTGGGTAAGTACTCAAAAACTTTTTATCTATTCAGCAGCTTTGTTGTGAATATAAAAATACAACACTGAGCAGGATCCCCTATTTTTGAGTGAATATTTAAATCTCCTTTATAAAGAAGATTTAAAATTAAAATGGGGTTTGGGGTCCTCTCTATACTTTTAAAAATAGTATAGAGAATATCGAAAAGATTTAAAGTTTAAAAATAATCTCTGAAAATATTTAAAGTAAGAATGATTTAAATACTATCAATCATTTCCAAATCATTAGGCGAATATCGAAACGTTATCCTTCAAGAAAATAAAGAATAATATTTAATAAGATAAGTGGAGTCATATGTCCTCAAATGAATATTTAGACTAATATTCATTTAATAAATAAAATAAGTTTCATAAGTAGAAACTCTATTCGAATAATTAAAATAATCTTTGATCCTAATAAAAATCATAAATGAATATTCATAAAATTTTATTCACTTATAATTTAAAACTATCGAATAAATATTATTCGATTAATAATTTTGAAAACTATATATAATATACTTAGGAATATCACTTACCGGTTTAGGTATAATGTTCAACTTGTATGCCCTACTCTGAGGGGATACGAAAGATGCTGCTTAACTCTAGCATATGTATTATGTAAGCTCTACACTTTAAAGCAATAGTATTTAACAATGAAATAACTCATTTCAAAATATGCATGTATATATATATATATCTGTTAGATATATTTGATAATGTCATGGCTAATATGTTTTATCTTTAGCTTTCAGTTCTTACTTGAACAGGATAAATCAGTACTTAACTGTTGATCAGTACTTATACTGGAAGTCAGGACTTAAGGATATCAGTACATATATTATCAGGAGATAATCGTCAGAAGATAGATATCAGAACTTAAGTGCTGAAGGACAATCAGATAAGGATAGTAGCTGATTAAAGGAAAGAAGATCAAGATAAACATAAGAAGAGATATGCATGAAGAAGGAATTCTGTAAAGAATGGAATACTTGGAAGAAAAGATATCTGATTGATATATTTTAGGAAGCAAAATTATATTCCATATCAATTAGCGATTATCTTGTAACTGTGTAGTATATAAACACAGATATAGGGTTTACACTATAAGTGTTATCATTATTAGAGAAGATTATTCATTGTAACCCTAGCAGCTCTCGTGATATTTGTTCATCACTGAGAGGTAACAGTTCGATACTGTAACAGAGTTTATTATTTCAATAAAGTTTGTTTTCTGTTACTTAAGTTCTTAAAGTTCGATTTGACTGTACTATACACTGTATTCACCCCCTCTACACTGTGTGTGTGTGACCTAACAATTGGTATCAGATCCTATCTGTTAACATACATACAGTTAAAGATCCAAACACAATCATGTCGGACACAGAAACTCCAACTAAGCCTACGAAAACTGAGGAACCACCAAAGACAGAAATTCAGAGTCGGTATGAGACCATCAGAGTTCCCATACTGAGACCATCTGAATATCCCATATGGAAGGTAAGGATGACCATGTTCCTGGAAGCAACAGATCCAGAATACCTTGATAGAATCAAAGAAGGCCCTCACAAACCAACCAAACTCGCAGTTGCAGTTGCAGGTGAAGCAGCAAAGACCGTACCAAAGGAGAAGAGTGATTATACTGCTGAATGAAAGGAATATGTCCTAAGTCCAATCGAGTATTAGGATTTAGGAATAACTTTTATGTAATCTGTTTTGATTTCATTGATATTAATAAAGACTTGTTTTGTTTTTATTACGGGCTTTATCTATTTAAGTGTTTAAATAAGATATACCATAGTTTAGAGTAAAGCTTTTTATGGATTATGATGAGATTATAATAGTGAGACCTAAAAAGATGATAACTCTAAACTTAAATAGTTCCTGGTCAAAGGATTACTAACTGGTAATTAATAATCCCCAAAGATCGGTACATACTATGCTTGCTTCATTATGAAGGATGTCTGTTCTCATAGACATTTGTGTGGTGACACTATAGCTAGTATGTAGGTGCTTATTATAGAATAAGTTCACTGAATATGACTCGCACAGCTAAACAACTGATGGAGTTCACTCACGTGTCAGCAGTTGTTCATATAGTGATAGTTGTACAAGTATCCTTAGACTTGATGTCATCATAGTCATCTTGTGTACACTGAACTATGCTTTGGTTTAGTTCTTAGTCTCCAGGGACAATTATTAGGGCTCTTCTGGGTATAGGAATTTGTACACGAAGATAATGTATAATCAATAAAGGATCTACCCCTTCCAGTGAAGGAAGCGAATGTTCAAGGCTGATCCACTTATGCTAGTTCAGAAATGTCTGGCCAGAGTGAATGAAATTAGAAAGGAGTTTCTAATTTGCATAGAACTACGCATAGTAAATGGTAAGCAAAGTGATTGAATTAGATAGGCTTGACACGAGATCCATGCCTTGTATTTAATCGGGACATTGTAGGGTAGAAGGAGTTTATTGTACGGTAACTATTCACTGACAGGTTCTTGGTATTCTAAGCAGTGAATTCATATTATCCGGATAGTCGCGATATGTTGAGAAGCATCACTCACGATCTAGAATAAATGTGATTAATAATTTAATCATATTTAATAAATTAGAGAATTTATATAAATAATGATAAAATAGTTTTATTATTATTTATTTCTACTACCGGCTTAATATTGAACCTACAGGGTCACACCATAAAAAGAGAATGATTTAATGGTGGAGGAATTAATTAATAATGGCTAATAATTATATATTTATGAAATAAATAATTAATTGGAAAATTTAATAATTGATTAAATGAGATTTAATTGATTAAGAAAGTTCTTAATATTATTAATTAAAGGATTTAATTTTTGGAAATTAAATCGAGAGAGAGAATTATTTCTAAAGTGTTTAGAAAAAGGATTAATGATTAAAAGGTGTTTTAATTATTAATGAGAATAATAAATGGGATAATAATAATAATATTTATGGGAAAATTTCAGCTGAAAATTTTGCCTATAAATATACTATTATAGACCCTATTTTATTCTAACCCACATCAAACCCGAAAACCCAAAAAGTTTGGAAAACCCAATTCTCTCCACCTCCTTCTTCCTCCTTAACATCATTTTCTTGGTGGATACCGGTGGAGTGCTTCACACTTGAGGAGCAACTGCTAAGGATTTCTGATCGTTGTCTCCGAATTATTTTAAAAGGTTAGATTCGATCCCTCGAATTTTTATTCACGATTTATATGCTTTTATTTGGATTTTGTATGTGTAAAAGTGTTTTGCCATGCCCCCGCTGCTTAAAATTAATAATTAGTGGTGTTTATGATTGCAGGGCAACAGAAAAAATATTCTAGTTCTGGACAGTGGATGTTCAGGACATATGACTGGAAATAAGGCCCTGCTATCAGACTTTGTGGAGAAAGCTGGTCCAAGTGTTTCTTATGGAGATGGCAACATTGGAAAAACATTGGGATATGGCAATATCAATCTTGGAAATGTCATAATTAAACAAGTAGCTCTAGTCTCAGGACTTAAACACAACCTACTGAGTATAAGTCAAATCTGTGATAGAGGTTATCATGTTGATTTCTTTGAAGAACACTGTGAAATTGTGAGTAAATCTAAGGGCAAAGTTGTTCTGAAAGGATACAGGCGTGGTAACATTTATGAAGCTAAGCTTTCAACAAGTACTGATGGTTCTGCAATCTGTCTAATGAGTAGAGCATCAATTGAAGAAAGCTGGAATTGGCATAAGAAACTCTCTCATTTAAATTTCAACAATATAAATGAACTGGTCAAGAAAGATCTTGTGAGAGGATTGCCAAACACAGTATTTGCTCCTGATGGTCTTTGTGATTCATGTCAGAAAGCCAAACAAAGAAAATCTTCATTCAAGAGCAAGACTGAATCATCAATTCTTGAGCCCTATCATCTAATACATGTTGATCTATTTGGTCCAGTAAATGTCATGTCTATTGCAAAGAAGAAGTATGCGTTGGTCATAGTGGATGAGTTCACCAGATACACATGGGTGTATTTCTTGCATACAAAAAGTGAAACTGCATCAACCTTGATTGATCATATCAAACATCTAGATAAAATGGTCAAAGATTCAGTAAAAGTTTTAAGGAGTGATAATGGCACTGAGTTCAAGAATTTGATCATGGAAGAGTTCTGCAAAAGCCATGGAATAAAGCAGGAATTTTCTGCTCCTGGAACTCCACAGCAAAATGGAGTTGTTGAAAGGAAGAATAGAACTCTCATTGAAGCTGCACGTACAATGCTTGAAGAAGCAAAGCTTCCAACCTATTTCTGGGCTGAAGCTGTGCAGACTGCTTGTTTTACTCAAAATGCAACACTCATTAACAAGCATGGAAATTCACCATATGAGATGGTGAAGAAAAACAAGCCAAATCTGAAATATTTTCATGTATTTGGATGCCAGTGTTTTGTTCTCAAGACTCATCCTGAACAGCTATCAAAGTTTGATCTAAAAGCTGATGAAGGAATCTTTGTTGGATATCCACTTTCCACAAAAGCCTTCAGAGTCTATAATTTGAGAACAAAAGTGGTCATGGAATCTATCAATGTCTCTTTTGATGACAAAAAGATTACTGGTCTTGAAGATTTCATTGACCATGATCAGCTGAGATTTGAAAATGAAGACTCAAATTCTGATACAGAAAATCCTGATAGTCTAAGTCCTGATACTGTAAACTCTGATGGATTAAACTCTGATGTTATTGAAACTGTGGAGACTATGTCAAAGGAAGATGCACCTATGCAGGGGGAGCATACTCAAGATCCTACCACATCTCAAGAAATATCAGAACATACATCTGGCTCTTCAAGTTCTGATAAGCCAAGTTCTGATAGTGCTGAAAATCTAAATACTGAAGAATCCAACTCAGAGAGCATAGTTTCAGGGGGAGCATCAGAAAATGAAAATGAAAATAGCATGGATCTTGGGGGAGCATCCAGTTCTAGAGAAAACCTTCCATCTGCAAGGAAGTGGACAAAATCACATACACCTGATTTGATAATTGGAAATCCTGATGCAGGTGTCAGAACTAGAACAGGTACTTCAAATGAATGTCTTTACAATTCTTTTCTCTCTCAGACTGAGCCAAAGAAAATGGAAAAGCTCTTCAAGATGCTGATTGGGTGCAAGCAATGCAGGAAGAGTTGAATGAATTTGAAAGAAACAAAGTCTGGACCCTAGTGCCAAGACCAAAGAATAGATCTGTTGTTGGTACAAAGTGGGTATTCAGAAACAAAACTGACAGTGATGGCATAATTACAATGAATAAGGCAAGGCTGGTTGCAAAAGGATATTCTCAACAGGAGGGAATTGATAATGATGAAATATTTGCACCAGTTGCTAGGTTAGAAGCCATAAGGATATTCTTGGCTTATGCTGCTCACAAAAAGTTTACTGTCTTTCAAATGGATGTGAAAAGTGCTTTTCTCAATGGAGAATTAGAGGAGGAGGTATATATTGAACAACCTCCAGGTTTTGTAGATACCAAACATCCAGATTATGTCTACAGGCTTGACAAAGCACTTTATGGACTTAAACAAGCTCCTAGAGCATGGTATGAGACTTTAACTCAGTTTCTTCTGGAAAGTGGATTCAACCGAGGGACAATAGACAAAACACTGTTCTACCTCAACCATGGAAATGACTTACTTCTGGTCCAGATTTATGTTGATGATATCATTTTTGGATCTACAAATGACAAACTTTGCAAAAAGTTTGCCAAACTAATGCAGTCAAGATATCAGATGAGTATGATGGGGGAACTTAGCTATTTTCTGGGCCTTCAAGTCAAGCAGAATGAGGAAGGCACTTTTATTTGTCAAACCAAGTACACCAGAAACTTGCTGAAGAAATTTGGAATGCAAGATTGTTCAAGTGCATCCACTCCAATGGCCACTGCGACAAAACTGGATAAGGATACCGGTAAATCAGTAGATATTACTGACTACAGAGGTATGATTGGCTCTCTACTCTATCTAACTGCTAGTAGACCTGATATCATGTATGCTACCTGTCTTTGTGCAAGATTTCAAGCAGATCCAAGAGAACCTCACATAACAGCTGTAAAAAGAATCTTTAAGTATCTTAAAGGAACAGCTGCTCTGGGATTATGGTATCCTAGAGAATCAGATTTTAAACTAATAGGTTACTCAGATGCAGATTTTGCAGGTTGCAAAATTGACAGGAAAAGCACAAGTGGAAGCTGCCAATTTCTTGGAGGCAGATTGGTTTCTTGGTACAGCAAGAAATAAAAGTCAATTTCCACATCAACTGCAGAAGCAGAGTATATTGCTACAGGAAGATGTTGTGCACAGATTCTTTGGATGAAGAATCAGTTACTGGATTATGGGTTAACATATTTCAAAATCCCTATTTATTGTGATAATCAAAGTGCTATTGCTATGACAGGTAATCCAGTTCAACACTCAATGACAAAGCACATCAGCATCAGGTACCACTTCATCAGGGAACATGTGGATGAAGATACAGTGGAATTGCATTTTGTTCCCACAGATCAACAACTAGCAGATATCTTCACAAAACCACTGTGTGAAGCTACTTTTACAAGATTGGTAAATGAACTTGGAATGGTTTCAGGTTCTTTCTCTAAATCTGCTTAGTCTTGTTCTGTATTATCAGACTTTATGCTCAGTATTTACAGAATTAATCTCATTGTGTATTATGTGCTTAATTGATAAATGTCTTTAAATACTGACTGTTGTCTGATATATGTTTCTAAACTCTGATAAGTGATATGTCTATTCAAGTACCTATTCAATCCTATGAGGATAACTGTGCTAGATACTGACCTAGTAGTCTTCAATAAACAAATGATTCCATGTAAGAAGTAATTATTTCAGTGGAAACCCTATGACACTAGCAAATTCTGATAATTGAGCTTAGTTAAGTTTACTTTGTATATCTTATTACTAAGTCACAAATTAGAATAATGCTACTCATCTGTTAAGTTCTGATACTAGTAAAACTGCTGAATGTACTAAGTGCTGATAAACCTCACTTATCAAAAGAAAAAGCAAAAAGATCAAAGAATAAAATCAGGTACTCCTTTGAGATCTAGAGTAAAAATGTGGAAGGGACAACCCAAGTGCATTGCTGGTATTAAGTAGATATGCATTAGAAAAGCAAAATATTTACTTGGTGACTTTTCACACTCTATGATTACTGGAGAAATACTCTGATAATAGCATAAATTCTGATACAAAGTCGTGACTCACTTACACTGAGAAGCCACTGTAAAATAGAATTTCAAAAGATGCATAAAATTAGCACAAAACAGTTGAGGTGGACTCAAGCATGAACTCATTCATCAGTAGGTTTCAGGACAATGACAGCTCTTTAGCAAAATTTTAGTTATGCCTTATTTCTAAGATGTACTGAAGTGAATCAGACTTTACTCTTTGTCTGTTATTTAGCTTAATGCACACACTAATCACTCCATCTGAATGATGAAAATTTCTGTGGTGGTCTATGTTATTTTAGATAAACAGTCATTGTGTCATTATTGCACAAATTCTGAGGACAAGTTCTAGTTACACATTCTGATGATTAAGTTCTGAAGTTTATAACTCAGAACTTGTATGAGGATTTACTAAGATGGGCATTCCTTTTTCGAGTTAAGAAATTATGTTCTGATGACTGTTAAGTTCTGGTATAGGTCTAAGTTCTGATTTCTCAGTCTAATCCTTTACTTGGCTTATCTGTGAATAAAATTTGATAACAGACTTAGTTCGAACTAGAATATGTTGAAGTGGAAGATTAATAGTCACTATGATTAGGATTAATGGTATTCATACTTGAACAATCCACTGTTTCTTGTTTCTTGTGCGGTTTAAACCATGATTCCTCTTTTCAATGAATGTTATTCTTTTTCAAAGTCTAGGGAGAAGAGGTAGAATTAATTCTACCTGTCAGCATTCAATTTCTTTGCATCTCCTGGCATTCTCTTGCCTATATAAGCAGCCACTTCACATCATTCTTTCCATCAAATTCTTCTCACACACTTATCTTCATACTTCTTCTTTCAAAAACATAATGGTCAGATACAACATGTTTTTGAACTACCAAAACTTTAATATGGAGCTAAGTTGTGCCGAGTGGCAGCAGGAATGGCATGTCACAGCCATTCCTGAGGAGATATGGGACTCTGTCCCACAGGAGGTACTGACACACCTTCTGTTCTTCTATATGGACTACCATCGCCATCTGGAGCGATTGGAGGAGGAAAGGCTGGAAGCTCTCCGCCAGCAAGAGCGAATCATCCGACTCGCCATTCTGTTTGTCGAGAGTAGGAAGAAGAAGATGACTTAATCTCGTCTTCTTCCTGTTTTTCTTCATCATCAGCTTTGTCAGGCTTCTTAGCTAGGACTAAGGCTGTTGATGTTAGGATTAGAAGCTTAGGGAAAATCTTGTATAAGTATTGATGTAATTTCCATTTCATAAATGTATTGTCTTGATATATTAATGAAAGTTGTTTTTCCTTCAAGATTTTGTCTCTGAGTTATTTTATCTTGTGTTGATAAATCCTGATTGATATTCTGATGACCATATAAATTTAGTTTTATATAAAGTTCTGATTCATTTTCAGCACTTACTTATCTAATTTATCTTGGTCATTTTCATGTGATGTATTTTCAGAATATCAATGATGTAGTGAAAAATAATTCCATCAGTGCTAACGGTTTAAATTTTGAATTAAAACTGTTTCTCTTGATAAATGGAACAGTTTTTCCTTGAAACTAGGCAACTGGGTAAGTAATGATTCCTGTTTTCTCGAGCACAGTAACTGTCCGTTATTACTACATGTCTGACAGGTGTCCAACGGTAACATTTTTGTTCAGAGTATAAGTACAACAGAGAGAAGATTTCTTTAATCTTTTATTTTCTTTATATTTTATCTCTCTCCTTACTTTTACTCTCTTTCTCTTTCTTTCTCACGTTGGTTTTTCATACAGACATTATCTCAAACACCTAACAGGCATACTTGAATCTCAATTTTTTTTCACATGGCACCAAAGGATTTAATCATTGATGGAGCTAAGTTTGTCCCCAACAACTATGCTGCAGTTCTTGATCACACTGAAGCTCCATCTGAATTGCACTTTGTGCAAGATCTTCTTGCACATAGTGAGGTTGGGTATGCATTAACACAGCCTGAATTCTTTTCAAGCCAACAAATTCTGAGGTTTTGGAGGACTGGACTTTTTGATGATGGTGGTCAACGTGGAACTCCCAGTATTATCTTCCAAGTGGGTGATTCATCCTTTGTAGTCACTCCTGGTACAGTACGCAGGGCTTTACATCTTCCAGAAGATTGTACTTTCTCAATTCCAGAGGACTCAGCCCTTCGGGAGTTAATGGCTGAATTGGGATATGAAAAGAGTCTGACGAAACTTGGACAGTTGAAACGGGCTAATATCAGAAGAGAATGGAGTTTCTTCTTTGATTGCATCACCAAAGCTTTTGGGAACAAATGTTCAAATTTTGATGCTATCCCAATTCTGAGTCAGCACATAGGGTATGCTATTATTCATCAAACTCATTTTGATTTTGCAACTGGAATAATTGGTTTTATTGGGGATAGGATGACAGAGGATCGAGATGTTGTTTATTTTGCTAGATTCTGTCAACTTATTTACACTTACTGTACTGATGAACCTCATTTAGTCAGCACTCAAACCCCACCTTTTAAGGTTGCAAAATGATACTTTAATGACCTGGTAAATGCTGATACTAAAAAAAAAGTGGTTAGACCATTACAGATTCCTAAGTCTGTAAAACAGATCCTAGTAAATGCTGATCCTGATACTTATAGATCTGTTTACTCTGATGTCCAACCAACTCCAAACACCCAAAATCCATCAACCTCAGTACCTACCTCTAATTCTACTCAACCTACCCTCAGAACATATCTCAAATCCTATCTCTCAACTTCACAGACTGTTCGACCTTCATCTTCAGCACCTACTGTGAAATCTTCATCTTCCAAGCCACAGAGGACAAAGAATGTTCCTCAAACATCTCAAAAGAGAAGGAGGATTGCATTGAGCGATGAATCTGATTCTGAGGAACCGGTTCCTGCTAGAGAACCTGCTGTTACTGAAGCTGAGAAAGAGGTTTCTCAGAAGGATTCTGAAATTGGGGGTTCTAGGCTTCTCAAGAGGCTTAGACGAATGATAGTTCCTGAAACTCCCAAGGAATCCAAATCAACAAGGAAGTACAAGAAACAGAGGGCACAAAGGCCAGTTTCAGATGATGAAGAGGAAGCAGCTAAGGAAGGGGATCAGGAATCTCTGATCTCACAAGATAAGGAATTTGCTCCAGTCACTTCTTCTCCATCAACTCCATCTCAGGAAGCTGTATCTGACAAGGCTAACTCACCATCTGTGTCTCTTGTTGATCCAGGCACAAGTGCTGATATTGATGTTCAACACTCGGTTGTGTCTGAAGTATTTCTCTTAGAAGCTCCAACAGCAAATAATCCTTCCACAACACCTGTTACTGATGCTGTTCAAACTCCAGAGTTCTCAACAACACCTTCTCTGCATCAAGATGTTGATCATCAGACTTTAGGTGAGCATCAGGATATGGCTGTTGATCAGAAATTAGTATCAGATCAGCAATTAGAGGATGCTGATGCCTCCATTGCTACTCACACTGTTGTCTTATCAGAAGATACTGATTCTTTAAGTTCTGATGCTGCAAATGCTGGAGATACTGGTGATGCTGCTCCAACTGTAGATGCTGATGAAGCAGGTCCTTCAGGACATACTCCTCAACAGACTCTTCCTAAGTCTGAACTGGTAAAGAAGTTTGTTACCGGGGCTGCACCAGTACCTTGGAGTGAAACTCCTGCAGGTCAGGAGTGGACTAAGGAATGGAACTCAGTTTCATGTGTTCCAACTGCAATACATCTTGCTGAGCACTTGACTAAAGCTGATGAAATGTTAAATTCTGATGATTTAAAAACCCAGCTTAGAGTCACTGCATTGAGTATTAAACATCTACAAGGTCTTCATTCAACTACTCATGCAGAGCTACACAAGATTCAGGAGAACTTTACCAAACAAGAACAAGTTTGGAAAATTGATAAGAAAAAGTTCTTTCAACCTACCATTGACAGGATTGCTTATATTGAGAAAACTCAAGAGAAACAACAAGCTCAGATTGATGACATTCTGACAAATCAAGCTTGTCAGCAATCGCAACTTACTGAAATCCAATCCTCAGTGGAATTACTTATCTCTCTTTTACTACCTGCTGATGCCAAAAAGGGGGAGAAGGTAATTAAGTCCAAATGCAACACTAACAAGACACTGTAAGGAAAGGATGATAATAATGATGATCAAGGATACTCTGGAATGGGTAGCGGTCATAGTCAAGGTAGAAGGTTTACATCAAGACAAGCTAGTCACATGACAAGTTCTGATACTGGGAAAAGAATAAGTTTTGCTGCTGGTAAAAGGATAAGTTCTGATGAACTTCTAGATCTTGATGAGGAAATGTCAAGACAGTTATTTCTTCAAGAAAATCCAGGAATGGACTTGGAAAGTTTAAAGGAAGAAGAAGCCAGACTTAAATCAGAGAAAGTCACATCTAAATCTGAAGCTTCTGGTAAAAAGTCACTTCCAAAACTCAAAGGCATTGTGATCAAAGAAAGGACACATACTGAAGCAACGTTGGCTAGATCACAACCACAGATAGATCCAAGATCCCAGGGTAAAGAAAAGGTTGGTGAACCTATCAATGTTTATGTACCTCCTGAGGAAGAAGAAATTACTGATGAAAAAGATGATCTTGCTCTGACTTCAAGAAAAGTTCTTAAAACAACCTCTGACATGGCTCAAGTTGTTCAGAGTCAAGAAATTGTAAGTTCTGATATTCAGAAGAAGCAAGTAACCTCTGACAGAGCTCAAGTTAACTTGATATCAGAAAATAGATCAAAGACACTCCTACCAGGATTCACTAAAGCAAAACAGACTCAATCTTTGAAGACTACTGCAAGTGATTTTGAAGCAAGAGTAGTTAATGGAAAGGAAGCTAGAGATAAAACTAGATTGGGAAGTGATGATGAAAGAAGAGTACACAACACTACCAATGATCCAACTTCCTTGAGTGAACCAGGTATTGGAGCAACTCCTGAGAGATTGAATCAACTGGAATCTGTACAGAAGGTTTACCATACCTACTTGAAAGAATACATCATGTTGTATTTCATGACAGATGGTAGGGTTTATCATATAAGACAAAATGCCATTCCATTGAAGTATTTTGAAGAATTGGAGCATGTACTTTTCTTACTTCAAGTGGATGACAGAATAACAGAGACTGCTGCAAACTACTTAAAAGAACAGATTCAGAGACATAAAAGGCTTTATTCTGTTAAGTCTGACAGCATATATGTTCCAAAGTACAGAGATCACAATGGTGATATTGTTGATATGAAGCCTAATACTGCACAGATCAGAACATATCTTGGTATTAAGGGACTTGAATTCAATCTAGAGTCTGACAAAGCTTATGTCATAAGACTAGATCAGGAGTTGAGAAAAGCAAAGATCAATGATCTCAGAGCTGCAATCTTTCAAACTGGCGAAGATACTGCAGAGCTTAAAGATGTCAAAAGGAGAATGATTGATGAACTCAGATATGCTGAGAAATGTTTGTTGAAGAACTATCTCAGAACAACTCCTGACATCAGAGAGATCAGAAAATGATGAAGCCAAGTCGAAGATCTACAACTGCTTAAATTCTGATATTTATATAGACTGAAGTTGTTATCAGAAGTTGAAATTGGTAAAAGCTTTAAGGACTGTAAGTTGTAGTTATCTAGTCTAATTCTCATGCATTTGTACTTAATGTTTTTAACATCATCAAATATCTGTTAAACTTGTATATTATGTTAATTTACAAGTTGGGGGAGATTGTTAGATATATTTGATAATGTCATGGCTAATATGTTTTATGTTTAGCTTTCAGTTCTTACTTGAACAGGATAAATCAGTACTTAACTGTTGATCAGTACTTATACTGGAAGTCAGGACTTAAGGATATCAATACATATGTTATCAGGAGATAATCGTCAGAAGATAGATATCAGAACTTAAGTGCTGAAGGACAATCAGATAAGGACAGTAGCTGATTAAAGGAAAGAAGATCAAGATAAACATAAGAAGAGATATGTATGAAGAAGGAATTCTGTAAAGAATGGAATACTTGGAAGAAAAGATATCTGATTGATATATTTTAGGAAGCAAAATTATATTCCATATCAATTAGCGATTATCTTGTAACTGTGTAGTATATAAACACAGATATAGGGTTTACACTATAAGTGTTATCATTATTAGAGAAGATTATTCATTGTAACCCTAGCAGCTCTCGTGATATTTGTTCATCACTGAGAGGTAACAGTTCCATACTGTAACAGAGTTTATTGTTTCAATAAAGTTTGTTTTCTGTTACTTAAGTTCTTAAAGTTCGATTTGAGTGTACTATACACTGTATTCACCCCCTCTACAGTGTGTGTGTGTGTGACCTAATAATATCATATCAATATGCTTCCCAAAACATACATGCAACAATATATCACAAAATTTGCTAACAATACTCATGCAATTATCTTAAGATAACACACATATATATAGCATTACAAAGATAGTAATACGGGTAGAAAACTTTTCTGAGCGATCTGGGGTGGAAATGGGTCTGGGATGAGTCTGGTAACCTATAAAAAACACATAAGCTGGAATTAATCCTTGGTTGCTTAAGAAACTAGACTTTATTTAATCATACCTTAACACTCGCTTTCATGCTCAAGGGTTATGTTAGTTGCTCGCGTACCCTCGGCTCCACTATTTTTATAAAATTAACCATTAAACATTTTAAGGCGACTCTTTTGTGAGGACTTTACCAACTGTCTAATCCACTTTACATAATTATTTCATGTTCTGATTAGTCTATTAAAGGCCTTAAACATGGTCTCAAAGTTACGCGAGGGGTAAGGGTTCGTTCACAAAACGCCGTTACTTTAAACGATCATTTCTCCTAAATCGTAAATCAGATTAAAGCGAACCACATACCAAAACGAAGCTGACAACATAATCTAGCTAATAATGAAAGTAGTAAAGTTTTTAAAGTGAAGGTATAGGGCCTACTGTCTAATACAATCTGGTCATTAAAGATTTAGGCATTACGACGGCTATGTTTACATGATTCCCAAACTTTTACCATTTCAAAACATACCAATCCAACTACCAATCATCAACAACTCAATATCCAATCCTAGGATACTGATTTTAGTCAAAATGAGCTCAAGAATATTAATCCAATCCAATATCACACTATCTCCAAAATCAACTAAACTACTTAATCAAACAAGGTTCAAATCATGCTTATCATTCAATTTACTACTCATTCATCCAAACCATCTCAAAACTTCAACATTCAAACTTAAAACTAAAGATTTTGAAGTTTCATACCTTTCTTGGAGGGTGAAAAGTTGCTAGGGAGCCTCAAAGAACCTTGATCTAACCTTATACTACCTTGATCTTGTAAATGAAATCAAGAACACAAAGTTATAATTGTGAAAAAACTATTTGCCCTAAATTTGGTGAATTAATAAGCTATGTAATCATTGGAATCAAGGGCTAAAAATCATACCATGCTTAAGTTATGAAATGTAGAATCTATAGTACAAACCTTGGAATTTATGCTTGAGTGTAGCTTGGACTTTGAACTTCTCTTCCTTGTATTTTCATGAAAGCCGAGAGCAAGAAATGAAAAAGGGGGAGAATGCTTCTTGCTTGACCTTGGTAATTGTGTGATATATTGGTTAGTTAAGGCTTAACCTTATTATTTGCATAAGCTTGATCCTTGGTCGCTTATTTATTTTACGGCTCGCTTAACTCTCGTTCTCCTTGTTCGTTTGAGGTATCATATTCGGGATCTTATTACTTGGGCTTCCCTAACCTTTCTTAATATTTGATATTCTTTTAATGATCCTCTATTAAAATCCTTGAATTGCATTTTTTTAATCAAGTTAACTTATACTTAATTCTTTCGGTATCTTGTGGATTTTCAGGAAAAAATCAAAGTGTTCGAATTCGAATTCTGACGACCTTTATATATACTTATTTACTTTATGGAATGCTAATATGATCTCATAATTTCCATAATGGTACTCCTATATAGTGTGGTCTGGTAATTTTCTTTAATCAGCACAATCGGCAAAAAGTTAGTATTCATAAGGTTTACGAAAATTCCAAAAATTGGGGTTGTTACAGTCTCCCCTCCTTAAAAGGATTCCGTCCCGGAATCAGATAGAAAACAAATGGGGCTACTTTTCTAGCATTGCGCTCTCTGATTCCCAAGTTGATTCCTCCACATTACAATTCTGCCACAGCACTCTGACTAGCTTAATCACCTTGTTCCGAAGCACCTGCTCCTTTTGATCCATGATCATCACTAGTTGCTCCACATAAGTCAATTCTGGTTGTATGTCCACATGCTCGTATTCCACTATATGTCTGGCATCTCGATGATACTTCCTTAACATTGATACGTGGAACACATTATGAACTTACTGCAGGTTCAGGGGTAGGGCTAGCTCGTAAGCTAACTTCCCAATACGTCATAATATCTCGAAGGGAAATATAATTTGGGCTTAGCTTTCCTTTCTTTCTGAACCTCATCAATCGCTTCCAAGGGGATACCTTTAACAACACTAGGTCCCCTACTTCATATTTCTTGTCCTTTCGGGCTAAATCGGCATACTTCTTCTGTCGATCTTGGGCTGCTACCAGCCGTCCTCTGATTAGATCCACTATGTCCTTAGTTCTTTGGACCACTTCGGGCCCGAGCATCTTGCGCTCTCTAACTTCATCCCAATATAAGGGAGATCGGCATCTTCTTCCATACAGGGCCTCGTAAGGCAGCCTTCTAATTCTGGCATGAAAGCTATTGTTGTAAGAAAACTCGATCAAGGGAAAGTGATTATCCCAACTTCATTTAAAGTCTATTGCACATATTTTCAACATATCTTCTAGCGTTTGGATGGTCCTTTTCACTTTGCCCTTTTGTCTGGGGATGCTAAGCAGTACTCATGTTTAGTTTGGTTCCCGAACATTCCTGGAAGCTCCTCCAAAATCTAGAGTTGAATTTGGGGTCTCGGTCTGAGACAATGGATGCTGGAACTCCGTGTCGCATCACTATTTCCTTAAGGTAAATGTCTACCAGTTTATCGACCGTATACCTCTCATTGATTGGAATAAAGTGAGCTGACTTCGTTAGTCGGTCTATAATTATCCATATGGCATAATGGTTGGCTTTGGTCCTTGGCAAGCCTACCACAAAATCCATGGCTATTTGTTCCTATTTCCATTCGGGAATCTCTAGGGGTCACAAAAGTGCACTGGGTCTCTAGTGTTCTGGCTTTACTATCTGGAAATTCAAACATTACTTAGCCATTCTAATACGTCCCTTTTAGTGTTGGGTCACCATTATTATTCCTTCAAATCCATATACATCTTGTTGCTCCCCGGGTGAATGGAATACCTTGAACTATGACTTTCATCTAAAATCTCATTCTTAAGCTTTTGAACATTTGGAACCCAAACCCTGTAGGAATACCTCATTATTCCCTTATCATCTTTCTCGGTATTGATCTTTCCTCCAGTCATTAACTCTCTGCCTTCATTCATCAATTTTTCTTGGCACAATCTGATCTTTTCCGATAACTCGGGCTGCATTGCTATTTCAAACAGCTTTTCGGTACCGGCTTCGGTCACCTTCACTTCTATCTCCATTTTATCGAAATATCTTATCAACTCTTCCGAAGTCATTATCATGTTGAGTCTCTCTTTCCTACTAAGGGCGTCAGCCACCATATTGGCCTTCCCTGGAAGATAAAGAATCTCACAATCATAATCCTTGATTAGCTCTAACCACCTCCTCTGGCGCATATTGAGCTCTTTCTGCGTGAAAATATACTTAAGGCTCTTATGGTCTGTGAAAATATCGCACTTCTCTCCATACAAGTAGTGCCTCCAAATCTTTAAGGCAAAAACTATGTCCGCGAGATCAAGATTATAGGTAGGATATTGAATTTCATTTTCCTTCATTTGTCTTGACGCGTACGCGATTACCTTACTGTGCTGCATAAGCACGCACCTTAATCCCTTGTACCAAGTGTCACTATAAATCACAAAATCTCTTTTTCCATCTGGAAATGCCAACATAAGGGCCATCACCAATCTTTTCTTCAGTTCTTGGAAGCTGCTCTCGTATTTCTTCGTCCATTCGAACTTCTCAGTCTTACGTATAAGTCGAGTTAAAGGGGCAATGATCTTCACAAAATCCTGAACAAACCTACGATAGTAGCTGGCCAATCCTATGAAACTTCTTACCTTTGTGGGTGTGGTTGGCCTTTCCCAATTTGAGACCACCTCTATCTTAGAGGGGTCGACCAATACTCCTTTCTTATTGATCACGTATCCCAAAACTGTACTTTCTTCAACCATAATTCACACTTCGAGAATATGGCATACAACTGTTCCTCCCTGAGTATTCCTAGAGCTATCCTCAAATAGTATGCATATTTTGCCTCGGTCCTTGAGTATATCAAAATATTATCAATAAAAAAACTATCACACACTTGTCCAAATACTTCTTGAACACTCTATTCATTAAATCCATGAAAGTCGTTGGGGCGTTGGTTAATCCAAAGGACATCACCAAGAACTCATATTGTCCAAACCTAGCGCGGAACGCAGTCTTTGGAATATCCTCAGGTTTAATTTTTAGTTGATGATATCAAGTTCTAAGGTCAATCTTAGAAAAATAGGCAGCATTCTTTAGCTGGTCGAACAAATCGTCTATTCTGGGTTACGGGTACCTATTCTTTATGGTTAGCATTTTCAACTCTTGGTAGTCGATGCACAGTCTCATGCTCCCATTTTTCTTCTTAACGAACAATACTGGTGCTCCCCAAGGAGACACAATGGGTCATATCATACCCTTCTCCAATATTTCTTGTAACTGGGAAGCTAATTCCTTCATTTCTAACAGGGCTAACCGGTATGGTGCCTTTGAAATTGGCGTCATCCCTAGCGCCAACTCAATAAAAAATTCAATCACTCTATCGGATGGTAGTCCTGGAAGATCTTGTGGGAATACGTCTTTAAACTCGTTGACTACCAGGATATCCTGCAAGTTGGGAACCTCTCCTTGAGTGTCCACCACATAGGCTAAATAATCCTCATTTCCTTTTCGTAGTATCTTCTTGGCCTGGGCCATGGTCAAAAAATTTTGCGTCTATCTCTTTCCTCTAAATATGAATTCTTTCTTCCCGGGAATATTCAACTTAACTTTCTTCCCTTTATAGTCTATCTAAGCATTATTGCTAGATAGCCAGTCCATTCCTAAATTTACATCAAATTCCCCTAATTTAAAAGGAATCGGTTCAACACTAAAAGATTATTCCCCTATGCCTAATTCACAAGCGGGGTGAATCTGGTTAACATGGATAACCTCATGGTTGGTTATTTCTACTTGTAAAGATTTTTTAAGGGTTTAGCTTTAAGTCTTCATTTATGCGCAACGTCCCTCGATATAAAAGATTTAGTCTCTCAAGAATTAAATAAAACATTTACACTTACTGAATTTAGAGAAAGAGTACATGCTATCACATCTGAGTCTTTTATAGCATCCTGAATTATCATGTTAAAAGTCCTTACAGTAGGTGGTTTATTGGAGGTAGCCCTGCTCTCTCCTCAAGCCACTGGTTTGTTTATTGGACAATCCTTCCTCATATGACCTGGACGTCCACACCCAAAACAAGTGATGGCCTGGCTAAAAGCGGGAGTTGGCGAAGTGCACTTGTGGGAATAGTGACCCACCTGACCACACTTAAAACAAGTTACTACCTTCACTCCACACACCCCGTAATGTTTCCTTCCACAAGTATTACATGTTGGTAATAGGGGTCGAGATTGGTTGGAATAGGACAATCCTGATTTCTGGAAGCTCTGGCACATTCACAATAATGGGTCATCTAAATCCAGCACTCTTTTCTGGTAGGGACACTGCTCCACGGTTAAACTTACTTGGGAAGTTACATTCTGCGGAACCTCCGCCCACACTCATGCTCTTTCTTTTCATCTTTCCCTTCAATCTTTCTTTCTGTATCTATTCACTTCCTGCCTCTGCAGTTGTCTCCTTTTGTACTAGAGTGGCATAGTCTGTAAGTTCAATGATTGCCACCCTATTCTGTATCTACTACTTCAACCCCTTTTTAAACCTCCTAGCTTTATTCTCCTTGGTGTTTACAAACCCCGGCACAAACCTTGACAACTTGGTGAATTTAGCCTCGTACTCTACTACAGATAAGTTATTCTGCTTTAGCTCTAAGAATTTGAGCTCTATCTGGTTCTCCATAAACCTTGGGGAATACTTTCGTAGAAATAATTGACTGAACCTTTCCTAGGTTATGACGGCATCGGTCTCCATATTTTTCTTATCTTCCCATCAGTAGTTGGCCTCTCACTTTAGAAGGTAAGTAACAAATACAGTCTTATGTGCCTCATCATCAGAATCTCAAAGGATTTCTCCATTTCCTTTATTCATGCTCTTGCCTCAACTGGGTATGCTACAAAAACACCTCAGTAGATTTGATTAAGGGTCTTTGTTGCTTTTGACGGATGATCCTTTTTGTCATCCGTTGAAAGAGTAGCTTATGTATTAATAAATCTTTTGTAGCACATTCCTGTGTATTGTAATGCCTTAAAGAATTAGAAGTTGTAGGACATTCTAAGTCATGTTGACTGCAAGAATGATATGTAAAATAGGTTTGCAAAATTGTATATATTAGATGCCTTGTAATTTTACTTAAGAGAAATTGAGCCAACTGCTATGGAAACACTTTCAACGGATGTTCTTTACAAGGCTTCGACGGATGACCCAAGTCACATTTTGACGGATGATTCAATGGAGCTTCGACGGATGATCCAACTGAGTCTCGACGAATGACGAATTTCAAACCGGAGTTGAGAGTGGCTTGATAGTCATATGGGTTGATTACACATAAAAGGAATGTGGAAGCCTATAATCAGGTTTTAGAGAACAAAGAAGCATTTCCATTTCCATGCTTAATTGAAGAAAATCAAAGATACTAGATGGAGAAATAAAGAAAATATGATTAGACAAAGACACATTTTGTTTTATTAGTTTGTCTTTTTCACTTGTAACTTGGTAATATATAAACCAAGAGTAGCTGGTAGTAAATTAAGAAATCAACTAGAGAAATAGAAAAGGCTGTATCTGTGAATAATTTCTTTGTTCCTTGTGATTCTACTTGTAAGCAGCTGTGTACAATCTTTATATCACAGAGTTCTCAAAATATATATATATATATATATATATATATATATATGATGGATAAGTTCAATCCACCAGAAAGTTTTTAAATACTTGTGTTTAAATTACTTTATGTTTGAATTCATCAATACTTTCATTCCGCACTTTTGCATCTTCAAGCACTATTATGTATATTTGTTAGAGAAGTTCTTAAAATCGAAGAAGAAACAAAAAATTACATTCAACCCCCTCTTTTGTATTCAACTGTTAGATTATATGGGATTAATAATTGGTATCAGAGCAAGCTCTTGACACACTAAGAGTGTAAAGATCAAAGCTACTAACAACATGACCAGGAAGGATGTTGGAGTGAAGATCCCTTTCTTTGATAAAGACAACTATCACCATTGGAAGGTAAAAATGCACTTGCATCTTCTCTCTCAAGATGAAAGTTATGTGGATTGCATTGAGAAAGGCCCTCATGTCCCTAGAAAAGTTGCTACAGATACAGAAGGAGCTGTAGGTGATGAGTAAACTGTTCCAAATCCACAAGCAAAATGGACAGATGAAGACATTGAGCAAGTACACAAAGACAAGAAGGCCATGAACATTCTTTTCAATGGTCTTGATGGAGATATGTTTGACAATGCAATCAACTGCAAGACTGCTAAAGATATTTGGGATACAATTCATATCATATGTGATGGAACTGAGCAAGTGAGGGAAAACAAAATGCAACTTCTAATTTAGCAGTATGAGCACTTTCATTGTGTAGACGGTGAATCTCTAAGTGACATTTTTAGTAGATTTCAAAAATACTAAATGCACTAAAACTGCATGGAAGAGTCTATCAAACAAAATATTCAAACTTGAAATTCCTTAGATCTCTACCAAAAGAGCGGAAGCCTATGACTGTCTCTCTCAGAAATTTTCAAGATTACAAGGAATTTACTTTAGAGAGACTGTATGACATTCTAAAGACTTATGAGCTTGAAATGGAACAAGATGAGCAAATAGAGAAAAGAAGGAAGAATGGAGGATCTAAAACGTTGGTGGCTGAACAAAAGAGAGTAAAAGAGATGAAGGTTGAAGCTGTGGAATCTGCACCAAACTCTAGGGTTTATGAAGGCAAAGGAAATGGGTTAATAGCTAAACATGAAGACCATCTTAGTCAAGATGAAATGGATGATATAGATGAACATCTAGCTTTCCTGTCAAGAAAGTTTGCCAAACTCAAATTCAAAAAGAATTTTGGAGCAGCCAAGCCAAATAGAAACATGGTGGATAAATCCAAATTCAAGTGTTTCAAATGTGGCTTGAGTGGTCACTTTGCAAATAACTACAGAAAGCCTAATCCTGAGAAAAAGAAATTTGAGCAAGTTGACTATAAAAAGAAGTACTTCGAATTGCTCAAACAAAGGGAAAGAGCTTTCTTGACTTAGGAAAATGACTAGGCAGCAGATGAGGAACCAAGCTATGTCAACCTAGCCCCGATGGCCAAATCAGATGAAGTAGAGGTCAGTTCTTCAAGCAATCAGGTAATCACCACTAATCTAGCACATCTTTCTAAAGTTGAGTGTAATGTTGCTATAAATGACATGTCCACAGAGCTGTATAACTTGCGTGTTACACTTAAGTCACTCACTATAGAAAACACCAGAATTAAAGATAAAAATCTATTTTAAGTGAGAGAAATGTTGTGTTAGAAACTGAATTTATTGAGTTTGAGAAACTGAAAATAGAGTGTAGAATTGCTAAGGAAGAACTAACTGAATCCTTAAAGAAAGAGGAGATTTTAACAAAGCAACTTGAAAGAGAACAGGAGGTAATTAAGGCTTGGAAATCATCTAGAGATGTCCATACTCAAATTACCAAAGTTCAAGGTATAGAGTCTTCCTGTGAGAAAGCCTGGAAAAAGAGTAAAGAGAAACTGGATCCTAGTTTGGTAGAAGGATTTTCAACGGATGTGGATTCAACGGATAATGAAGATTATCCGTCGAATGACAAAAAGATTCATCCGTCGAAAGACAAAGAACCACATCCGTCGAGTGATAGAAAGCCAGTTAGAAAAGTCAAGCTAGCTAAGTTAAATGAAAAATATGGATCAGTTTCCAAAAACTTTGTTATAGGGGAAACCGGTCAAATCAAGGAGAACAAAATAGTCAATGTGGGCCATCTATCAATGAAGCAACTAAATGATAGATTGGAGAAAATTGAGGTTAAGGCAGAATCTAAAAGGAAAAATAATAGGAATGGTAAAGTAGGAATTAATAAACATAACAACTATACACCTGATAAATATGCACCTAGAAAAATATTTGTTAAGTGTGGGAGTGTTAATCATCTGTCTGTTAATTACAACTGCTATGCCTGCACCTATGTCTGCACCTCCCTCCTTTTCTAGCATGCCCACAATGCCTATGAATATTATGCCTGCACAGAATCTGAATGCCCAATTTGCTAATATGCCATTTGCACAAAATCCTTACTATACAGCATTTAGTATGCCTCAAATTCCATTTAGCATGCCATACTGGAATAACATGTTTGCACATAATATGCCATTTTATGTTAATCAACCTGTGCATGATAATTCTGTTATGACCGGCATTTTATGTAATATTATTTGTGAACTTTGTATTATATTAGAGCCGAATGTAAATATACTTAATGATTGTACGTTGTGTGAATGAAAATTTCTGCATTATAAATTGCTTTATGTAGAATATGATTTTTGAAAGCAAAAGTTTATTTATTTCCCTTATTTTTGATTTATAAGGAATATTCTAAACCTTGGAAAAATTTTCTTTTAAAAGTTATTTCATTCACAAATTTCAAAAGTGATCTTATAAAATTTCTAAAAATCCAAGTTATTTTATGGTATAAATTTTATAATTTTTGAACTTGTATTTTATTATAAATAAAATATATATTTAAAAATTTATTTGTTATAATTAGAAAATTACATGGAACCCCTTGCATGCAAATCACTCTTCCATTCTATTAAAGGGCAAAGGAGACCTTTCCAACCCCACTAACTCACTTGTTGTTAACCAAATTACTACATTAACCTTGCATGCAAAATGGCCTAACTTTAGCTAGAGGGTATTCTTGTACATTCTCATTTCCCCTCATTTCTTTTAGTCAGTCAAAGGCATAAAATCAAAAACAAAATCTGAGAAATCATTTCACTCACTCCACAGTCCAACTCACCTCTCTTTTTCTCTCCTCCCCCTCCCTCTCTCCTTGCTCTCGGCCGAGAACCCTCTCCCCCACTCCCTTCCATTTTTCCATCCCATTTCTCATCTTCCCTATTGTAATTCTTCCACCTACATTTATTTTATATACTTCCCAAGAGTTTTGTGATTTGGGAGATGAAGTTTCATGGTTGCATGTGTAGCTTTTGTGTGATCTCCAAAGAGAAACTCTTGATTCTTGTGAATTCAAGAGCTCTCTATGAGATACATTTTATATATGTTTTAACTAAGTGTTTTATGGAGCAACAATGCTTTAAAAACCTTTGCATGCTACTGAAATTTCACTATATAATCATGTTTATCCATGCATGCTAGTTTTAAGATGTTAATATGATGATCAACCATGTTGTGTATGCTACTCTTCTCGAAATCATGTTTTAATGTTTAAAAATCTATAAATTCGAATTATTTGTGCTTCCAATAGATTGTTTCCATGATATATTTCTTAATAATAGTTAAGAGAAGATATATTTCATGAATATTAAGGTTGAGTAATAGGTACAAGTCTAATTTACAAGAATTTAAACTCTATGTTTTAGACGAAATGTTGTTAAGTGTTTTCCATGAGTTGCATGTTATATTTTTGTTTGCATGTTGGTGTTCTAGGGCATGGATGATCTCCACTCCTGTTGAGGCACTATTTTAGGATGTTGATGCACTAGGTTTACTTTGGTAAAGGTTGGATGTTTGGTTAATAAGGGGGAGTCAAGGTGGAAAGGGATTAGTTAGTGTTTGCATTTTTCCAGATTTGATGCACTAGTTTATGGGGAAGTTTTGAATGAGCATTTGTTGCGCACTTTGAGGTCCAAGCCACCAGAAGCTAGAACTAGGAGTATATAATAGGTTTTAGGTGTTTGTTGGAGGTTTGTAAGATGTTTGGTTAGGTGCACGAGTGGAATCACAAAATCTGTTCAGCAAGGGACAGTTTTGTTGCAACTTAGAAATAAGAAGTTTTGACCATATCATAGGTAGGCCCTCATTAGACCCTGTTGGGCCTTAGTTAGAGGGAGTATCAGAGGAGTTTTTCCAGCCATAGTTTATAGGATTTGAGTTAGAATAATGTGTCACAAGTTAGTTCAAGTCAGGACCTTTTCTGCCCAGAAAAACAGGGGAAACATGGACTTTAAGCTTAGGCCTAGGGAGGCGCAAGCTAGGCCCTTGAGCCAAATCAAGTTTGGGAGTTGCCTTATGATCAGAAAAGTCTAGTGTAGAAGTTTTGGAGGTAAAATTGTAGTGTAAGAGTGTCTAATGCACTCAAGAAACCATAGATGTCATTCTGAAATTTACCTTAGTAAGCACCTTCACTTACCACATAGTTTTAGAGCATTTATGAGTGAGGCCTAGGTTGACCACTATAGTTGCAAGATAGCATAAAGCCAGTAGAGTGAAAGGCCCAGGTGAGGGACAATAGGTTTTGGATAGTTTAGTAGAGGCACATCGAGTTAGAAGGCCAAAATTTAGAGACTTTGTCTAGTTTAGCGATCAAGTGACTTAAGTTATGGAACGAGATCATCCAAGCCTAGTGTTGCAATATGGTGTGTGTGTGATATTGTTTGGTATTTAAAATATGGTATGTGAGTATATGTGGCTATGTGTACTATTATGTTTATAAGGTGATTATAAATTGCGTGCATGTAGGCCTAAGTGTCATTTGTGTTTAATTTCGGGTTATAAGTAGGTTGTGTTGGTGAGAATATATTATAATGAGGTTATTATTAATTGTGTAGGATCTCGAGACGAGGGTAAAATTGCCATAAAGGTCGAGTAAAGCTTCCAGTTGCTCCTACTTTCCAGGCCAGTCCAGTCCAGCCTTCTCAAGGCAAGTGATTGAACGTACTTTTTAGTTTACACTGTGAATGTGTGATAACTAGTTCTATATATATATGATGTGAGTATCCTGATTTACCTTGTTATACTCGGACCAAGTGATTCTCAAATCTATCTCCGTATTATATAGAAATGCCATGAACCCTCAAGTACTTATTGCAAGTAGATCAAAAATCATACCATGCTAGTATACCAAAGTAATCGGGATGCCATGATAAAATAGAGAATTGTTATAATACCTGATTGATCCTTTTGATTAACATGCTATTGATTACTGAGAAATCTTGATTTTACACCCTGATGCTTGATTTAACTCTTGTAAGAACCCCGATAGAAACTTTATCTTGATACCTAAAAGCCAGATATTCTTTAAAGTCGTTCACGATTGTTTGATAACCCTATCCTTACCCTAAAGCTTGACATCCTGATATACCTTAAGCTAATGATCACTTTCTTTATATCTTAACACCTCTATCATACTTGTAACCAGTAATGCTTATCTTCTTGATGTTCTAATACCTATACCTTGTCTAAAACCATTATTTTAAGCCTAGTTTGGCATTACTCTTTCATATTATCCAATAACCCTACTAAATCTCCTTGTCAAAATTCTTATAAATGGAAACCTTTCAATTACCCTAATAGAATAAAGTCTAGTGGATCATGGCCCTAAGATTTAGTGAACATAATTCCAGTATTTCAAGTAAATCTACAATTCCTTGATAAAGATGTTTACTGTTTAAGAAATTTTATTATCAATCGGCATCAGTTTTTGAAATGATTAAAATTTGGATTTTCAGTCCCAAAGGGGGATAAATGTTTTCTTTAAATATTGGATCTGGACTGAGACGCAAGTCCTTTCCACACTGATATTGTAGGCTTAAAAGTTTCCTAGGGATCCCATTAATGTTTTAGAACCCATCGAGGTTCGGGATTACTTCGCGACTGATCACCGGCTATAATCCGTAGCGTCATAAAATGGTTTTTGATTAAGATATGATTTTGAAAAAGTTTTTGATACAAGCAAATGATGCCATCACCCAAAAGTTCATCTCTTGTTATTATTAGTTATATCTTCACATTGTCATTCTTTAATATATATCTCGATTTATGTTTTGTATCATATTATTTAGCACTTGTTGAGCATTTGGCAAACTACTTGCTTTAACCCTGATATTACAGCTAGCAGCTATGGTTAGATTCAAGCAGACAACACGTAAGACTTGTGATGCCGATGCGTATGTCCGAGCTAAGGTAGAATAAAAGATAGTTTTATGTGAGGACTCGATATTAAAACCAATTGTAATAGTTAGTAGTGTTGGGCTGTTCCAAACCCTAAACTGTAAGATCTTGGATTCAGTTGTATTTACTTTCTTTTAAATATTGTAATAGTTATATATTATGTATTGTTAAGTTGGGGGCGTGACAGGTTTTGGTATCAGAGCTACGGTTTAGAGTCCTTGGACAGCCCAAATAGGTTATAGGATATATGTATAAGTTATAGATAATATGCGAGAGAGTAGGTTAAGTAAATTTATTATTAATACTCATCTTATTGGTTTGTCAGCTAAGGGCGCACTCCTCGTCATCCCCTGGGTCAGACGACACTATTGCTTTCTCCGTGTATGCTGAGTTGAGGCGCGAGTTTGACATGCTTCAGGGCAAGTACGACCGACTGATAGACCGATTGAAGAACGTGTATCCGGACAGCCGAAACTATGAAGGGAAGCCTAAGGAGCAGATGACTGCGAGACTTGAGACTTTGGTTCAGTACGTCAACACTAAGCTTGAGGAAATGCCATCACACCGAGACCGTACCAGTCAGTATATCATCCAGATGGTGGTGGATGAGCTCCAGAGTATTGTGAAGACGCTTCGAGAGGAGAAGACTACCAAGCCCCGTTCCGATGGAGTGGAGCCTTAGTTCTTTCCATTACCTACCTTTCATGTTGTATTATCGGACTTTGTAGAATTCCCAGTTATTTCCTTTAAATAAGCATGTTATTCTTAGAATCAGAATTTATCATAATCTTGATGTATTGTGACCTTTAAATTTCAATCATTATGCACCATCGTTCCATATGCTTTCAACTGTTATCTTACGCCTTTATATGCATCACCATATTTGATTAATTTGAAACTTGACCTCATATGTAAATAAGAATGCCATTCGACACCCTTAAATTATTTCATTATTCATACATGTTTTGACGTAACTCTTATTTCAGGATCATGCCACCCAAAAAGAAGAACCCAACAACCAGATCTATGACAAATCCAAATATTCTTCGATTACTGGAAACCTTACGACAGCAAACAAATGCTATAGCTCAATAACAACTAACTCTTCAACAACGATTTGAAAACCAAGATAATCGTGAACCATACCACCCACCTGATCCACCAGTACCACCTCGACAAGTTGTTACTTTCAAGGCTTTTCAGAATGTGAACCCACCTGCATTTCATGATACCACTGATCCAATAATAGCTAACACATGGATTAAGGAAATGGAAAGGGCTTTTGAGTTAGTTCATTTAGGGGACGATCAGAAGACACCATATGCTATTTACTTCTTGAAGGGCGAAGTCATCTATTGGTGGGAATCAGTAAAAGCTATGGAAGCAAATCAACAAGTTTCTTGGGAAAGATTTAAGAAGTTATTTCTGGAAGGGTATTACCCTAAGTACATGCAGAATCAGATGGAGCTTAAATTTCTTAAATTGAAGCAAGAGAATATGTCTGTACTGGAGTATGAGAAGAAGTTCATAGAATTGTCAAGGTTTGTGACAAAGTATACCAGCAGTGAGGAGGAAAAAGCAAAGAGATTTCAACAAGGATTAGAGCCTTAGATCAGAGATAGAGTGGCTATGTTTGACCTTGATACTTATGCAGGCGTAGTACAGAAAGCTACTTTGATTGAGAATAATGGGATGCAGTCAATAAAGGAAAGGGATAATAAGAAGAGAAAGGTTCCATTTTATGGAGAAAAGTCTGAAGCCGGAAATTCACAAGATCGGAATGTAAAGAGGATTGGATTCCATAAGGGCGGAAATTTTCAAAAGAAGGGAAATTTAAGCAAAAGGCAAGAATCAAAGGGGAACAACCAGGCAAGCCAAGGACAAGTTGGAGAAAACAGATTTCAGAGACCGGAATGCAAGCATTGTGGAAGAAGGCACCCCGGAGTGTGTAATAAGCTGAGCATGCCATGCTATAGGTGCAACTAGAAGGGAAATTTGGCAAACGAGTGTAAGATGCCGAAGCCAGGAGTTACATGTAAAAGTGTGGAAAGACTGGACACATAGCTAGGGAGTGCAAGACAACCGGACCAGTTAAAGCTCTGATGAATGTGGCAAGTACCAGTGCAAACGTGCCAGCTGAGGTATTGGCATTACCTCCACCACCTACAACAACTTCGCAAGCAAAAGCAAGGACATTCGATTTGAAAATGAAGGATGCTGTTCAGAACTCTGAGGTGATCGTAGGTACACTTTTACTAAATAATGTCGAAGCTAAAGTATTGATTGATTCGGGAGCAACGAGATCTTTCATATCAGAAACTTTTGTTGATAAACTTTAATGTGATAAAATGGTTATGAACGAGGTAGTAAATGTGGTAATTGCAAACCAAGAGAAGATTCTTGTAAGTCAACTCTATCCGAAGTGTGAGACTGATATTTCGGGGTATAAGTTTTCAGCTGACTTGATACTCTTCAAGTTGGGAGAGTTCGATATAATTTTAGGTATGGATTGGTTAGGGAAGAATAATGCCCAGATTAATTGTAAGTTCAAGAAAGTGTATTTAAAGACGAAGAGCGGAGAGAAAGTAGTATTTAAGGGACAGAGGCAAGAGCAACTATTTCTTACAATCGTTCAGGCTAAGAAGTTACTTAAAAAAGGTTGTGAGTCGTTCCTAGCTTATGTAGTGGATTCAGAAAAGGGAAACCCCAGCATAGAAGGTATTCCCGTAGTTAACGAATTTCCAGATGTGTTTCCAGACGAACTACCAGGTTTACCTCCAGATCGACAAATTGAGTTCGAGATCAACCATGCTCCGGGCACAGAAGCAGTTTCGAGGGCCCCATATAGGATGGCACCAGCAGAAATGAAAGAGTTGGCGAGCCAGCTACAAGAATTGTTGGACAAAGGAGTGATACGGCCAAGTACGTCGCCATGAGGAGCACCTGTCTTGTTCGTAAAGAAGAAAGATGGAAGTATGCGGTTATGTATAGATTATTGGGAGTTGAATAAGGTGACGATTAAGAACTGATACCCGCTACCAAGAATAGATGAACTATTTGATCAGCTGAAAGGAGCAAAGTGCTTTTCAAAGATTGACTTAAGATCAGGATACCATCAATTAAAGATCAAAGAAGAAGATATCCCAAAGACAACATTCAGGACAAGATACGGACATTATGAATTCTTAGTAATGCCTTTTGGATTGACTAACGCCCCGACAGCATTTATGGATCTGATGAACCGGGTATTTAAAAAGTATTTGGACAAGTTCGTAGTGGTATTCCTTGATGACATCCTTATTTATTCAAAGTCAGAAGAAGAACATAAGCAGCATCTGTGGATAGCATTGAAGATACTCCGACAAGAGAAGTTGTATGCCAAGTTTTCTAAATGTGAGTTTTGGTTAAAGGAAGTTCAATTTTTGGGGCACGTCATTGGAGATGAAGGAGTTAAAGTAGATCCGGCAAAGATTGAGGAGATTATGAGTTGGGAGAGGCAAAAGACACCTACGGAAGTGTGAAGTTTTCTAGGATTGGCAGGGTATTATAGAAGATTTGTCAAGGATTTTTCAAAAATCGCAAAGCCATTGACTAAGTTAACCAGGAAGAATCAGAAGTTCGAATGGAATGCAGAATGTGAGGATAGCTTTCAAGAGTTGAAACAAAGATTGGTAACAGCTCCGGTGTTAGTACTACCAGACGACCAAGGAAACTTTGTGATTTTCAGCGATGCTTCACATAAAGGATTGGGCTGTGTGCTAATGCAACACAATAAGGTGATCGCGTATGTGTCAAGACAATTAAAACCGCATGAATTGAAGTACCCGACGCATGACTTGGAATTAGCCTCTATAGTGTTCGCACTTAAGATTTGGAGACATTACCTCTACGGGGAAAAGTGTGAAATCTACACGGATCACAAGAGTTTAAAGTACATTTTCACTCAGAAGGAACTTAATATGAGGCAAAGGAGATGGTTGGAATTGATTAAGGACTATGATTGCTCGATAAATTATCATCCTGGAAAGGCAAACGTTGTAGCCGATGTTTTGAGTAAGAAGGAAAGATTGAATATGATAGCAACACCAAAAGAATTATCTGAAGAGATTAAGAGATTTAGATTGGAACTTTTTGATTGTGGAATAGTTGAAGAAGTTTGTCGTGCAATGACTTTTCAGCCAACACTAGTGGAAAAGATAAGAAATGTCAGGAAGAAGTAATGGAGAAAGAGAAGAATCAGCTAACTGGAGAAGAGATTGGTACTCAAAAGGATGAGCAAGGTATACTAAGATTTTCCTCAAGAGTTTGGATTCCTCATGTACCTGAATTGAAGAATGAGATTTTGCAAAAAGCCCATAATTCAAGATTTTCAATCCATCTGGGAAGCACCAAGATGTATCGGGACTTAAAGCAGAACTTTTGGTGGCCAAATATGAAGCGAGAGGTGGCAGAATGGGTTGCGAAGTGTTATACTTGTCAGAAAGTGAAGGCAGAACATCAACGACCAAGCGGATTAATTCAGCCCCTAAAGATTCCAGAATGGAAATGGGAAAATATTGCATTGGACTTTATAGTGGGACTGCCGCGAACGAAATCTGGACATGATGCTATATGAGTTATAGTTGACCGCCTTATGAAATCGACGCATTTCCTTCCAATTATTGAGAAGTCGTCATTGGACAGATTGGTTCATCTGTATGTGCGTGAAATCGTACTAAGACATGGAGTACCCGTATCGATAGTTTCAGACAGAGATCCCCGATTTAACTCGAGATTCTGGAAGCAATTTCAAGAGAGTCTTGGCACAAAGTTGAACATGAGTACGGTGTATCACCCGCAGACTGATGGTCAGAGCGAAAGGACAATTCAAACAATCGAAGACATATTGCGCAGTTGTGCAATCGATTTTGCAGGAAGTTGGGATGACCACTTACCATTAGTAGAATTCTCCTATAATAACAACTATCACTCCAGTATTGGCATGCCACCATACGAAGCTTTATACGGACGGAAATGTAGATCACCAACAAGTTAGGATGAAGTAGGAGAAGGAAAGAATTTAGGCTCGGAATTGGTACAACAGTTGCATGAGACAGTTAAGTTAATTCAGAAAAGGTTGCTTGCTGTTCAAGATAGACAGAGAAAGTATGCGGATCCAGCACGTAAGGATGTTAGATTCCAAATAGGCGAAGCCGTTTTGCTCAAGGTGTCAGCAAGGAAAGGTTTGTCTAGATTTGGAAAGGAAGGGAACTTAGCACCTAGATATATAGGTCCTTTTGAAATTTTGAGTCAAATGGGGAAGGTGGCCTACGAGTTAGCCTTACCACCTCAGTATCAGCATGTGCATAATATGTTCCATGTGTCATTGCTTAAGAAGTACAATCCTGATGTCAACCATGTGATAGGATATGAACCTGTAGAAATTCAGGCATACTTGTCATTTGTGGAGCAACCTGTCAAATTACTCGACTGGAAAGTAAAAAGTCTTAGGAATAAGTCGGTAAAGTTAGTGAAAGTACTTTGGAGGAACCCCAAGGTCGAAGAATCAACTTGGGAGTTAGAGTCTGATATGCGTTCCCGGTATCCTCATTTGTTCTCTTAGATTCTGAGGACAGAATCCCTTAAGGGGGAGAGGATGTTACGACCGACATTTTGTGTAATATTATTTGTGAACTTTGTATAATATTAGAGTCGATTGTAAATATACTTAATGATTTTACGTTGTGTGAATGAAAATTTCTACATTATAAATTACTTTACGTAGATTATGATTTTTCAAAGCAAAAGTATATTTATTTCCCTTATTTTTGATTTATAAGGACTATTCTAAACCTTGGAAAAATTTTCTTTTAAAAGTTATTTCGTTCACAAATTTCAAAAGTGATCTTATAAAATTTCTAAAAATCCAAGTAATTTTATGGTATAAATTTTATAATTTATGAACTTGTATTTTATTTTATAAAAATAAATCTTTAAAAAATTATTTGTTATAATTAGCAAATTACATGGAAACCCTTGCATGCAAATCACTTTTCCATTCTATTAAAGGACAAATGAGACCTTTCCAACCCCACTAACTCACTTGTTATTAACCAAATTACCACATTAACCTTGCATGCAAAATGGCCTAACTTTAGCTAGAGGGTATTCTTGTACATTCTCATTTCCACTCATTTATTTTAGTCAATCAAAGGCATAAAACCAAAAACAAAATGTGAGAAATCATTTCACTCACTCCACACTCCAACTCACCTCTCTTTTTCTCTCCTCCCCCTCCCTCTCCTTGCTCTCAACCGAGAACCCCCTCCCCCACTCCCTTCCATTTTTCCATCCCATTTATCATCTTCCCTAGTGTAATTATTCCACCTACATTTATTTTATATACTTCCCAAGAGTTTTGTGATTTGGGAGATGAAGTTTCATGGTTGCATGTGTAGCTTTTGTGTGATCCCAAAGAGAAACTCTTGATTCTTGTGAATTCAAGAGCTCTCTATGAGATACATTTTATATATGTTTTAACTAAGTATTTTATGGAGAAACCATGCTTTAAAAACCTTTGCATGTTACTGAAATTTCACTATATAATCATGTTTATCCTTGTATGCTAGTTTTAAGATGTTAGTATGATGATCAACCATGTTGTGTATGCTACTCTTCTCGAAATCATATTTTCATGTTTAAAAATCTATAAATTCGAATTATTTGTGCTTGCAATAGATTGTTTCCATGATATATTTCTTAATAATAGTTAATAGAAGATATATTTCATGATTATTAAGGTTTAGTAATAGGTACAAGTCTAATTTACAAGAATTTAAACTCTATGTTTTAGCCGAAATTTTGTTAAGTGTTTTCCATGAGTTGCATGTTATATTTTTGTTTGCATGTTGGTGTTCTAAGGCATGGATGATCTCCACTCCTGTTGAGTCACTATTTTAGGATGTTGATGCACTAGGTTTAATTTGGTAAAGGTTGGATGTTTGGTTAATAAGGGGGAGTCAAGGTGGAAAGGGATTAGTTAGTGTTTGCATTTTTCCAGATTTGATGCACTAGTTTATGGGGAAATTTTGAATGAGCATTTGTTGCACACTTTGAGGCCCAAGCCACCAGAATCTAGAACTAGGAGTATATAATAGGTTTTAGGTATTTGTTGGAGGTTTGTAAGACGTTTGGTTAGGTGCACAAGTGGAATCGCAAAATCTGTCCAGCAGGGGACAGTTTTGTTGCAACTTAGAAATATGAAGTTTTGACCATGTCATAGGTAGGCCGTCATTAGGCCCTGTTGGGCCTTAGTTAGAGGGAGTATCAGAGGAGTTTTTCCAGCCATATTTTGTAACACCCCCAGATCCGGGGTCGGGGATCCGGGTCGTTACGAGTTCCATTTCCCTTAATAACACCCAATCTTAATAATTACTCAACTACTCTGTACTGTGACCCCACAATAAACACACACACCACACGTTATAGTCTCAGAGATGAACATCCAAAAATAACCACAAGTCATTTTATTCCACAATTATCTGCCAATACACCTTAAAAGGTTTTCTGAATAAATTTACATTTCTTTGCCATTATTACAATTCATAAATATAAATAAATCTGGTACATCAAAAGTTGAAAGCCTAGCCTATTGGTAGTTCCTACCTCAGCTACGGCGGCATCAATGCTTCTAGAAAACTGCGGAACGTCTCCTAATCGCTTGCGAATCGGGAGCTTGGTTCTGTTCATCTTTTATATCTGTTGTTGTGTGATGAAAGAAGAAAGCAAGGGTGAGCAGCAAGCCCACCAAAATAATATGTATAATGATTAATAGTATATGAGCCTTCTCATAGTACTCATGAAAGTCTTGGTCAAAAGAAATGAACCAAGTTTGATATCTTAATGCGATGAAGTCGCAAAATATTCAGTATATATACATATATACTTTTCAAAATATTGGAAGTCCTCTTCCATGCATAATACACACAGAGTTCCAGTGTATAACTGTATAAAAATACCGTTGCAAGGTGATCTCATATATCTAACCTTGTCTCAACGTTTTTCTGAAAATCTTTGTCATGCATAAGATAATCATTTACTAGATATAAGTTTTAAAAAAAAATGAAGTTACAAGATACTCCAATATACTTTATATCCACATACTACTTGAACTACCACCGTTCAAGTTATAATCAGTTTCAAAGTTCATCACCCAGATGAGACTACAAGATAAGACTTGAATAGATTCAATCTTTGAAATATCATTATAAATAATGAAGTTACGAGATACTTCATTAAGTCCTGATATATATATATCCATTTATATCTCATACATTTCCTGAAAATCTCTGTCATGTAAAGTATGAACAGAGTTATAATATCCAATGAATTTTGGAAAGGAAAAGAATTTTGGCATAAACCAGATATCTTGCTGATCAGGCAAAGATACCAATAAGTAACCTTTTCTACTAGTAGATGGATGAATCCCCCACCGGTCATCACCCTGGCCACATAAGGACCTTGTGCTGGATCGCCACCCGGCCTCTTATGCGTTGATGGACTGCCACCCAGCCACTTACACTTTCATAGACCGTACACCGGCCTGTCGCTTATGCCGACTCAATTAGATGGGCTTACTTCCCGAACATTGGGCAAGTAATCAATTCATTTACCAAAACTGCAACCTCGTTGCGAATATAAAATACACCACAAAGCCGGATTCCCCAGGTTTTGAGCGACTATTTAAATCCCCTTAAAAAGGAAGATCTTAAATATAAAAATGAGTTTTGGGATCCGCTCTGACTTTAAAAATCATTTTGAAGACTCGAAAACACTTTATAGAGTGTTTGGAGTAAAGCTGATTTAATGAAGTAAATCAGTCCCCAGAATATTTAGAAAATGACTGAATATTATTATTTAAATAATATTCCCATAAAGAATAATCTTTATAAAAATAATTGAAGTAGAAGTATTAAAACTTATACTTGAAACGAGTATTAAATAACCAAAGATATACTTATATGAAAGTATTATCTTTATTTGAATAATCGAAAATAAGTTTGATTATTGACACCTTATTTTTTAATAAAATAAAGAATATACCTCAGCAAATAATCGGAGTCATAGATCCTCAAATGAATATTCAAATAATATTTATTAAATAATATAAACTGAGTCATAAGCCTTCGAATGAATATTCAAATAATATTCAATAAATAATATAAAAGAGTCATAAGCCCTCGAATGAATATTCAAATAATATTCAGATAAATAAATAAAAGGAGTCATACGCCTTCGAATAATATTCGAAATAATATTCAATAATAAAATAAAATTAAAGTTATCGAATAAACCTTATTCGATTAATAGTTTGGAAAACTATAACCATATATATATATAAATATATATATATATATATCCATATCCATATATACAAAATCTACTCGGGATCCTCGACTCCCGGTTTTAGAAAATATTTTCACCTTTGGGTCCCTATACTAAGGGTATATGCAAGTTACCGCTATCCTCTAGCATATGTATTATCAACTGAACCAACAGATATATATGGAAAGAATGCAAAACAAGCATGCATATATATATACCATAGCGGCATGCTACAATATATCGCAAGAATTTGCTAATAACAAATATGCATTTATCGCAAGATCATGCATATACACATATACATCACCACAACAGTATAACGGGTAGAAAACTTGCCTGAGTGACTGGGGGTTACGAATGGCTCGGGACGAGTCTGGTAACCTATAAACAACAAGTAAGTTGGAATTAAACCAAAGTCACTTGTAAATCTATACTTTAACTAACTTAGACTCTAACGCTTGTTTTGCGCTTACTGATTCTCTTAAGTCACTCGAGTACCCTCGGCTCCACCATTTTTAATAATTTAACCTTTATGAGTTTTAAGGCGATTCCTTCGCTAGTGTCTTACCAACTGCCTAACACACTTACCATAAATGTTTCATACATTAATTAACCCTTTTTGGTCTTTAACCTATGTTTCAAAGTAAGGAGAGAGGAAAAGTTTCGTTCGTGAAACGCCGTTACTTGAAACGGTCGTTTCTCCTAAACCGTGCATCGGAATCGAACGAACTATATATCAAAACGAAGCTCGTAACATGAGCTATCTAAACATGGCAGTGGTCATAATCTAGCAGGGGGTTCTCGGGTCCTAATGTTATGCACAAAAACAGTCCAAAGAAAATCGGACGTTACAACGGCTATGTTTACGCGATTACCAATGTTTAAACTACTCCAATTAACCACCAACCAACTCATAACCATCAATACAACAAAACTTCACCTAAACCATACCACATCAGTCCATAATCTCCAAGGTTTTCAACTCAAACAACCACAATCAAGACATATGAACTATAATCAAGCTTCAATTACCAAAACACTTCCAAATCAAACCAAACTACTAATAATCACAATCCATGCTTCTCATTTCACAACACCAACCATTAAACTTACTAACAAATAAAGTAAAGGCTAGGGTTTGAATTTTATACCTTCCTTGGGAGGTGTTAAGTTGCTAGGAAGCCTTAGGGAGCCTCCTACAAGCTTGATCTTTCCAAAGAAATCAAGAACACAAAGTTAGGCTTTGAAGTTTCTAAAAGTCCGATTTAAAGAACTGTAAAAATGAGGGTCTTACCATGATTATTTGGACGAGACTTGTGCACAAGAGTTGTAGGCCATCTCAATACCTTTCCAATGAGCTATAGAACACAATATTTGAGTGAGAAATGAAGGAGATACAGCAGTTTTAGTGTTCTGGTTCTGTTTTGGCCGAGAGCATGAAGAACAATGCCTTGGTTTCTTTTTGATTTTGATGAAAAATGATTTGCTTGGCTTGGTTGGTTTGATTTTTGTGTTTGTTTTAGTAAATTACCTAGTTGCCCTTGATTTTGTGTGGTTAAAAAGCCACCACATCTCCTTCCTTCCCATGTCATGCTTGTGTCATCCTCATGATGTCATCCTCCCCTCCTTGTCCTCTTTCTATTGGTTGGATGACATCATCCCCACTAATCCCCTTGATTAACTTCCTAATCGTTTGCCTAATGACCGCTGATCTGTTATACGGTTCGCTTAACTTTCGTTTTCGTTTATCGTTTGAGGGATCATACCCGGGATCTTATTACTTAGGTTCCCTTAACCTTTCTCAATATATTATATTCCTTTTATGATCCTCTCCTATAATCCTTTAATTTAAATCCTTTTTATCCTGTTACCTCTTTCTCAAATCTTTCCGTATCTAGTGTATTTCCGGGAAAAATCAAAGTGTTCGGATTTGGATTCTGACGATCTTTACATACACTTATATCTCATATAAAGTACTAATAAAATCTCAGAATATCCATATCAGAACCCCTACATAGTGTGGCATGAAAAGTTTTCTCATTCAGCAAAAACACTATTCATAAGGGTTTCAAAATTTTCCCAAAAATTGGGGTTATTACAAATTTCATAGGATTTGAGTTAGAATAATGTGTCACAAGTTAGTTCAAGTCAGGACCTTTTCTGCCCAGAAAAATAGGGGAAACATGGACTTTAAGCTTAGGCCTAGGGAGGCCCAAGCTAGGCCCTTGAGCCACATCAAGTTTGGGAGTTGCCTTATGATCCGAAGAGTCTAGTGTAGAATTTTTGGAGGTAAAATTGTAGTGTAAGAGTGTCTAATGTACTGAAGAAACCATAGATGTCATTCTGAAATTTACCTTAGTAAGCACCTTCACTTACCACATAGTTTTAGAGCATTTATGAGTGAGGCCTAGGTTGACCAATATAGTTTCAAGATAGCATAAAGCCAGTAGAGTGAAAGGACCAAGTGAGGGTCAATAGGTTTTGGATAGTTTAGTAAAGGCACATCGAGTTAGGAGGCCAAAATTTGGAGACTTTGTCTAGTTTAGCGATCAAGTGACTTAAGTTGTGGAATGAGATCATCCAAGCCTAGTGTTGCAATATGGTGTGTGTGTGATATTGTTTGGTATTTAAAATATGGTATGTGAGTATATGTGGCTATGTGTACTATTATGTTCATAAGGTGATTATAAATTGCGTACATATAGGCCTAAGTGCCATTTGTGTTTAATTTCGGGTTGTAAGTAGGTTGCGTTGGTGAGAATATATTATAATGAGGTTATTATTAATTACGTAGGATCTCGAGACGAGGGTAAACTTGCCATAAAGGTCGAGTAAAGGTTCCAGTTGCTCCTACTTTCTAGTCCAGTCCAGTCCAGCCTTCTCAAGGCAAGTGATTCAACCTACTTTTTAGTTTACACTGCGAATGTGTGATAACTAGTTCTTATATATCTGATGTGAGTATCCTGATTTACCTTGTTATACCCGGACCAAGTGATTCTCAAATCTATCTTCGTATTATATAGAAATGCTATGAACCCTCAAGTACTTATTGCAAGTAGATCAAAAATCATACCATGCTAGTATACCAAAGTAATCGGGATGCCATGATAAAATAGAGAATTGTTATAATACCTGATTGATCCTTATGATTAACATGCTATTGATTACTGAGAAATCTTGATTTTACACCCTGATGCTTGATTTAACTCTTGTAAGAACCCCGATAGATACTTTATCTTCATACCTAAAAGCCAGATATTTTTTAAAGTCGTTCACGATTGTTTGATAACCCTGTCCTCACCCTAAAGCTTAACATCATGATATACCTTAAGCTGATGATCACTTTCTTTATATCTTAACACCTCTATCATACTTGTAACCAGTAATGCTTATCTTCTTGATGTTCTAATACCTATACCTTGTCTAAAACCATTGCTTTAAGCCTAGTTTCGCATTACTCTTTCATATTATCCAATAACCCTACTAAATCTCCTTGTCAAAATTCTTGTAATTGGAAACCTTTCAATTACCCTGATAGAGTAAAGTCTAGTGGATCATGGCCATAAGATTTAGTGAACATAATTCCAGTATTTCAAGTAAATCTACAATTCCTTGATAAAGATGTTTACTGTTTAAGAAATTTTATTATCAATCGGCATCAGTTTTTGAAATGATTAAAATTTGGATTTTCAGTCCCAAAGGGGAATAAATGTTTTCTTTAAATAGTGGATCTGGACTGAGACGCAAGTCCTATCCACACTGATATTGTAGGTTTAAAAGTTGCCTAGGGATCCCATTAATGTTTTAGAACCCAGCGAGGTCCGGATTACTTCGCGGCTGATCACCGGCTGTAATCCTTAGCGTCATAAAATGGTTTTTGATGAAGATATGATTTTGAAAAAGTTTTTGATACAAGCAAATGATGCCATCACCCAAAAGTTGATCTCTTGTTATTATTTGTTATATCTTCACATTTTCATTCTTTAATATATATCTCGATTTATGTTTTGTATCGATTATTTAGCAGTTGTTGAGCATTTGGCTCACTACTTGCTTTAACCCTGATATTACAGCTAGCAGCTATGGTTAGATTCAAGTAGACAGCATGTAAGACTTGTGATGTTGATGCGTATGTCCGAGCTCAGGTAGAATAAGAGATAGTTTTGTGTGAGGACTCGATATTAAAACCATTTGTAATAGTTAGTAGTGTTGGGCTGTTCCAAACCCTAAACTGTAAGATCTTGGATTCAGTTATATTTACTTTCTTTTAAATATTGTAATAGTTATATATTATGTATTGTTAAGTTGGGGGGGGCGTGACAAATTCTGCAATTGTGAATGGTTTTCAAAGCCCTACTCTATTGACCAAGGTTGAATCCGAATCACCTGAGACAAATGGGGACAAGCCTAAGGAAACTAAAAAAAGGCTAACAAGGCAGGACCCAAGGAAACTTGGGTACCAAAATCAACTTGATTTGGTTTTGATGTGTGCAGGGAAACAGAATGAATCTTTGGTACTTGGATAGTTATTGCTCAAGGCACATGACTGGAGATTCTACCCTGCTCACTGAGTTCAAGGAGAGAGTTGGCCCAAGTATTACTTTTGGAGATGGCAACAAAGGGTATACTGTGAGATATGGCTTGATTTCAAAAGATAACGTCATCATTGTAAAAGTTACTCTAGCGGATGGACTCAAACACAATCTTTTGAGTTTCAGCCAGCTTTGTGATAAGGGCAACTCAGTAACATTCAATTCTGAAGCCTGTGTTGTTACAAATAAGAAGGACAACAAAGTGGTTCTTACTGGAGTGAGAAAAGGAAATATGTATTTAACTGACTTCAACTCATCAAGTGCAAATTCTATTACTTGTCTTTTCAGCAAAGCAAGTCAAGATGAAAGTTGGCTATGGCACAAGAAATTGTCATATATGAACTTCAAGACTATGAATGAATTAGTTAGGAAAGATCTTGTAAGAGGCATTCCTCAAGTTGAGTTCTCAAAGGATGGATTGTGTGATGTCTGTCAAAAAGGAAAATAGATCAAGACATCATTCAAAAAGAAGCTTGAATCTATAATTGAAGAACCTCTATAACTACTGCATATAGATTTGTTTAGACCAGTCAATGTATTGTCAATATCAAAGAAAAGATATTTCCTAGTGATTGTTGATGATTTTTCAAAGTTCACTTGGACTTATTTTCTCAAATCTAAAGATGAAGCTAGTGAAATCAGTATCAATTACATAAGACAAGTCAACAATCATCCTGATCTCAAAGTTAGAAGAATCAGGAGTGACAATAGAACTGAGTTCAAGAATTCTGTCATGAGGTTGTTTTGTGAAGAAAATGGAATCATGCATGAATTTTCAGCAGCTAGAACTCCACAACAAAATGGAGTGGTGGAAAGAAAGAACATATCTCTTATTGAAGCTGCAAGGACAATGTTAGAAGAATCAAAGTTACCAACTTACTTTTGGGCTGAAGCTATAAATACTGCATGCTACACTCATAATATTTCTTTGGTCAATTAAGAAAAATGCATGACTCCCTATCAATTATTCAAGAACAGGAAGCCAACACTAAACTTTTTTCATGTCTCTGGCTGCAAGTGCTATATTCTATGGAATCAAACTAAGCAACATGGAAAGTTTGATGCCAAAGGAGATGAAGGTATTTTTGTTGGGTATGTTGTTGGAAAAGCATACAGAGTCTACAATCTTAGAACCAACATTGTTATGGAATTTGTACATGTTGTGTTTGATGATAAGAAGATTAAAAGACTGCAAGATGAAGGTTTCCTTGAAAGCCTCAAATTTGACAATGTTTAGATTATTTGTGATGATAGTGAAGATGAAAGTGATCAAGAAATAATCTCTAAGGATAATGCAGAAAAGTCAGCAACAAATGAAGCACATAATTCAACATTCGTCGAAAGACCAAGTGCATCATCCGTTGAGAGACAATCTACATCATTCGTTGAAATGCAAAGATCAACATCCGTTGAGCCATAAATAGGAGTTGAAAGTCGATACAGATCACAATCAGAAAGGACCCCAACTTCAATTCAAAGATCCACAAACTCAGGGGGGTTTCTTCTAATCAAAACTCAGTCACACATTAAGACAACTATGAGGCATCTTCATCTAGAGCTAATCTACCACAACAAAGAAAATGGACTAGAGATCACCCATTTGAACTTATAATTGGTGATACAACTTCAAGAGTACAGACTAGGAAAGCAACTCAAGAAATTTTTTTGTACAGCAGCTTCTAAGGATAATGCAGACAAATCTACCACAAATGAAGCACAAAACTCAACATCCGTTGAGTTACATAACGCTTCATCCGTCGGAAGGCAATCTGTATTATCCGTCGGAAGACAACCTGCCTCATCCGTCGGTACTCAAAATTCACCATCCTTCGGGTTATCAAAAGGAGCAGGAAGTCGAGGCAGATCACCCATAGAAAGCACCCCAATCTCAAATCAAAGATCCACAAACTCAGGGGGAGTTTCTAGCAATCAAAACTCAATCACACATCAAGACAACATTGAGGTCTCTTCATCTAGGGCTAATCTACCTCAACCAAGAAAATGGACAAAAGATCACCCCTTTGAACTGATTATTGGTGATGTTTCTTCCAGAGTTCAAACCAGGAGAGCAACTCAAGAAGAATGTCTATACAGCAGCTTCATGTCTAAGGAAGAACCAAAGAAGGTAGAAGAAGCTTTGTTGGATCCTGATTAGGTTTTATCTATACAAAAAGAGCTAAACCAATTTGAAAGGAATAAAGTTTGGAAGCTAGTATCCAAACCTAAAGGTAAAAATCCTATTGACACCAAGTGGGTATTCATAAACAAGATAAATGAAAATGGCATAGTAGTCAGGAACAAAGCTAGATTGGTTGCTAAGGGCTAGTGTCAAAAAGAAGGAATAGAGTTTGATGAAACATTTGCTCCTGTTGTCAATAAGAAGGAATATATTTTGATGAAACATTTGCTCCTGTTGCAAGACTTGAAGCTATTAAAAATTTTCTAGCCTATGCAACCCATGCCAATTTCAAGGTCTATCAAATGGATGTTTAAAAAATGCATTTCTAAATGGAGATATGGAGGAGGAAGTCTATGTCAGCCAACCATCTGGTTTTGAAGACCCCAACTTTCCAGAATATGTCTACTATCTTTTGAAAGCACTTTATGGTTTGAAGCAAGCACCTAGAGCCTGGTATGATACTTTGTTAAAGTTTCTTTTAGAAAATCACTTCACAAGAGGTACTGTTGATAAAACTCTTTTCTTTAGGAATGTTAATGGCTCTAGCATACTTGTTCAGATTTATGTAGATGATATTATATTTGGCTCTACAGATGAGAAACTTTGCAAAACGTTTTCCAAATTGATGCAAAGTAAGTATGAAATGAGCATGATGGGAGAACTAAATTACTTTCTTGGTTTACAAGTTAAGCAAGTTAGTGATGAAATATTCATAAGTCAAACCAAATATATTTATGATCTTTTAAAGAAGTTTGACTTAAAGGATTGCACATCTGAAAAAACTCCCATGGCCACTACTACTAAACTTGAATTGAACACTACTGAAAAGTCTATGGATATTTTAAGTTATAGAGACATAGTTGGCTAACTTTTATATTTAACAGCTAGTAGGCCAGATATAATGTTTGCTACTTGTCTTTGTGCTAGATTTCAAGTTGATCCCAAAGAATCTCATTTAGTAGCTATTAAGAGAATTTTCAGATATCTCAAAGGAACACCAAAACTTGGCATTTGGTATCCTAGAGATTCTGGTTTTGATCTAATTGGTTATTCAAATGCATATTATGCAGGTTATAAAATTGATAAAAAAAAGTACAACAGGAATCTGTCAATTTTTAGGAAACAAGCTAGTGTCCTGGTTTAGTAAAAAAACAAAATCCAGTCTCTACTTCTACAACTGAGGCTGAATATATTGCTGCTGGCAGTTGCCATGCACAGATTTTATGGATGAAAAATCAACTATTGGACTATGGTCTTCATGTAGACAAGATCCCAATCTTTTGTGACAACACAAGTGTCATTTCCATAACTGAAAATCATGTGCAACATTCAAGGAAAAAGCTCATTGACATCATGTACCATTTCATTAGGGAACATGTCATAAATGGTATTGTGGAACTTCATTTTATTCCAAGTGAGAAGCAACTTGCAGACATCTTTACCAAGCCACTTGATGAGTCCACATTTACTAGGTTGGTAAGTCAGTTAGGTATGCTTAATTATTCCTAAATTGTTTTGATGTCTAAGCAATTTATAATACAGCCGGAATCAAATTTGACTTTTCCCTTAAATAAAATTTTGGGTAAGTCAAAATTTACATCACGATGGATGTTCCTTATCCATCGAAAATGAATATCCCTTGCATTTCATTATCTGTTGAAAAATCAAGTATTATTCTAGGTACTTTTTATCTTGACGGATATCTATTTAATCTTCATCCATCGAATTGCTTTAATCATAGCCGTTAATTCTATTTCTTATCCGTCGACTTACTTACAGTCTATAAGTATATCTTGATGGATAACCTTTAGAATTTCTACAGTTTATTTTATTTTTAAACGGCTATTTTATGAAAATTTCATTGGGTACTATATTTTAATTTTTAATTTTTACTTGTCTATTTCGGAGAAAGTATAAAAGCCCCATTTCATTTCCTATTTTAATTTTATCTTTCTCAAAGCAATTTCTACTTACTCTCTTCATCTCTAAAGCAAATCCCTCTTTCTGCAACTACTTTCAATCACAGCAATGACACTAGTAGTCATAATCATGTCTCAAACTGGGTTTGTATATGAAAAGAGCAACTTTGTAGAATTGGTGAACAAGGAGATTGTTGCTTCTGAGGACTATCACAAAATGATGGAATTCATTTGAAACTGCAAAATGAGTTATGCTATGCTTGAATCTCCGGTCATCTATTGTGAAGTTGTTGAGGAGATTTGGAATACTTCCGTATTCAATTTAAAAGATAAGACCATTGCCTTCTCTCTCAAAGGTAAAGACCACTGCATTAACTGTGATACACTATAAGCATGCTTTAAACTGCCTGAGAATAACACTCTTGTTCCACACACAGACACAGAGGTGAGCAACATGCTTACTTCTATGGGTTATTCTCTCAATCCCACCAAGTTAGGTGAGGTTCTGAGAATGGGCCTTAGGAAATAATGGAGCTTTCTCTGTGATTCTCTTGTTAAGGCATTTTCTGGCAAGATTAGTAATTTTGATGTTGTTAGCTATTCTATTGTTAACATGCTTTATATGCTTCTGAGTGATAAGTATTTTAACTTCAGTAATTCTGTGATGTATGAGCTACGGTACAAACTAGGAGATGTTAAGTAAAGGTCTAAGAACATTTATTATGCTAGATTCTTTATGTTGCTAGCTAATTTTATCTCTGAGAATCTTGTAATTGAGAACCCAACTAACAAGCTTAATTGTTGGGTTCAAGAAAAGAGAGTTCTTGTTTGAGCAGGAATAATCTCAATAATGGAGTCCCTCTCAACTATCTTCCAATCTTTGAGGCACAACAGGTAAATGAGGTAGTTTCTTCTGCTCTAATCTCTACCCAACCATAAACTTCTTTGCAAACAACTGTGGCTATGGCATTTATGACAGTGACCAAACAGGTGCCTACCCAAGCCACAAAATCCAGAATGTCTAAATCCAAGTCAAAGAAAATCCACTATAGTTCCTCTAAAAAGAAACTAGTTTTAAAATCTACCAAACACCAAGAAGGTAGTGTGCAGGGTGGTGAGCTAGGTGAGGGACAGGGTGAAAATCAAAGAAACCCTAAGGATAAGGAGAATGAGGTAAGTAAAACCAAAACCAGCCACATTACAGTCGCCCAACAGACTATAATGTTTAATAAGGATTTAAGCTCATTACTAGTTCCATCCTCCCAAAAGGATGTGATTATTAAAACAAGCTCTCAACCAAGAGCACAGACCAAAAGGTTAGGGACACAGACCAACCTCAAACTTACATAAGAAAGAAAATATCTAAAGCAATTGGGGATACACATGGTGCACACACAGTGCCAACTACAGTCAAAGACTCAGTTAATGCACCATCTAAAATTCAGATTGATGTGGCTCCAATAAATGTGGAGCACATCCAAAATATCTCATAATGGAAATACCTCACACACTCAGTTAATTCTCTTGATGGAGCACATCCATCAAGAGACAATTACTAGTCGACAGATGAAGAATATTCGTCGAGAGAGTAGAAATGAAAGATTTTGGAGTTGAAACTATTGTAGAATATCAAGCTGTTTTAGACTCTGTTTCTTATGAAGCTGAGGCATTTACTCACCCTGATCCAGCTTATCAAACTTTGGCTGAACAAGACAATGAGGTTGCTGAGAGATTACTGAACTTGGTGCACACAACAACTTCAATGCTAAGGGCCAAGCATGCAATCAACTCTCTTCCACCTATAGATGGTGATGATTTTGAGTTAGATTCTAGTGGTACATTTGGAGATGCTTCTAATGATGAAGATGATGTCATGGACGTAGGGGGAGATGCAGGTCCTAGCTCAAGCACAAACACTCCAGACTGAATGTTTAGCAAAGGCTGCAGTGACCATCATTTCAAATCAACCCTTTTCAAGCTTATCCATCAAACTCAGACAACTCTTCAAGCCACTACAGATGCCAACACCAAGAGTCTTCTCGAAGTACATCTTGAGTCTCTACAACTGCACAAGATTCAATCTCTAAAACTTCAAGATGTAACTGAAATCAAGACAGACATTGAACAAGTCAAGAAGGACATCACTGAAAAGATAGAGTTTAAACTTCCTAACACTAAAATGAGAGACATTAACATGCAACTCTAGAAGGATTTTGACTTAAGTAGCAAGGTTGATTCTTTAGAAACTAGGCTGAAAGCACTGGAAAATTTAATCACCAAGATCCAGATCAACCAAGTTTATCAGACACTTTTTCTTCAGAAATTGGTGGCTGCTCAAACTTCAACCCCTGCCTTACTTGATGATAACAAAAAGGGGGAGAAAGATGCAATTGTACCAGTCAGTAAGAGGGAGAAGGATGTACATATTCAAGTCAGCAAAGTGATTGTTCCAACAATTACTTTCTCTAAGCCACCAGTTCTGGATAGTATTAACTTGATCAATATTGCAGCAGCTGAGCTCAGGCTGGATGAACAAATGAAGCATATTGATGAAAGAATTAAAAAGGTTTATGTCCCAATTATAAAGCAAGATAAATCTGTGAAACACTTCACACAATTGAGACAAATTCCTATCAGTGAAATGAGCTTGAGGAATATCGAGAGAGGTCAAACCTCAGCTAGAAGACAGCCAAAGGCCAATGTGATCTTGAAGCCGAAGAAACATTCTTCAAAATATTCTACCAAGAATCCTTTGGACCTAGTCTAAGCAACTCCTCATCCAGATGAAAAGAAGCTACTTGGTCATTCTATTTCTCACATCAAAGATCCTAGAGATTCAGTTTTAAAGAAGTGGATAGCCAAAGTCTACAGACATGGTAAAGAAATTTGTGTGATGGATGGACATCCACAATTTGCAGAAGCCAAAAGAGAAGAAAATCTGAGACTTAAGAATCAGAAAAGGAAGACTGCCTTATAAGCTAATAAAAAGGCTGAAAATGTAGCTACCAAATCAGAAGTTGAGAGGCCTACTACTATCTGAAACTGAGAAATTGGAGGAACCAAAGCAAAAAATTGGTAAAAGGATGAGAAAGGAAACAACCAAAAGGAAGCTGGATTTTGGAGTGGAATAAGAAGATGAACCCGAGCCTACCCATTCTACCATTATAAATCAATCAACCTTGCCCACAATGGAGCAATCTAAAACCAAGGTCTATCCAGATGTGAATTTTCATGGTGAGCCAATAATTCAAAGGATGAACCAATAGACTGGGAAAGCCTACTTATCCCTGATCTAAACTTCCCAATTCTAACTACCTCAGCTAAAAGAAGAAAGTCAAAACCAATCAAGCCAGTGAAGTCAGTTCCGTTCAAATCCAAAACACTACCCAAGCCCAAGCCTACAGTCAACAAAGGAGATCAACTATTCATTTGTGACATTAAGGAGTTCTTAGACATCAATCTCTATCTGAAAGTGCTTGATGAAGTGAAAGCTATTGATGCCCACAACAGACTTTCTGAGAGACTTGTGTTCAAGTACAAGGGTGGCAAGGAAATTACTTGGCCTCTTCATATGATTCTCAATGAAGGCTACACTGTCTTAGTAAAGATATTTTATGTAATCAATAAAGATTTTGGATTCACCAAGGTGGCCAAATCAGAGATACTTAATCAGATTCAGCAAATTAGACAAAGCTGGAGAGTCCCAAGTGCACTTCCAAAAATCTAAACTATTCCTTACACTAGAAGCAGAGTGAACTTGAAACCCTATTGGTTGATATAATTCAAAGATGAAAGAAACACCAGAAGATTCTTCAGACTGGAGGACCAGCTAAAGATATCAAGTAATGAAACTCTAAATGAAATGCAAGAGATGCTGGATTTGTCCAATAAAGATGAAGTTGAGTTCTACAGACAACTTTAACTAAAGATTGAAGAGAATAATGAAAAGCTAGGAAAGAGGACCAGACATTCAAGGAGAAAATATTAATTTGCTTAGACTAGAGGAGCGCCTTGAACAAAGCTGTAAGACTTGTTTGAACTTTCTTTTGTCAATTTCAAATAAAATTACAGCACTTATCATTAAATCTGCCATTGAATGAATATATTGTAAGAGTTGTTTTGTTCTCATCTAAATTTATGCCTACAATTCTAGTAGACATAAATTGGGGGAGATTGTTAGGAACATGTTGTAGAGTTGATGATATGCTACAAAAATACCTTAGTAGATTTGATTAAGTGTCTTTGTAGCTTTCGACGGATGATCTTTTCTGTCATTTATTAAAAGAGTAGCTTATGTATTAATAAGTATTTTGTAGCACATTCCTGTGTATTATAATGCCTTAAAGAATTAGAATTTGTAGGACATTCTAAGTCATGTTGACTACAAGAATGATATGTAAAATAGGTTGTCAAAATTGTATATATTAGATGTCTTGTAATTTTATATAAGTGAAATTGAGTCAACTACTATGGAAACACTTTCAACGGATGTTCTTCACAAGGCTTCGATGGATGACCCAAGTCACATTTGGAGGGGTGATTCAATCGAGCTTCGATGGATGATCCAACTGAGTCTCGACATATGACGAAATTTAAATGGGAGTTAATAGTGACTTGACAGGCATATGGGTTGATTACACATAAAAGGAATGTGGTAGCCTATAATCAGGTTTTAGAGAATAAAGAAGCATTTCCATTTCCAAGCTTACTTGAAGAAAATCAAAGATACTGGATGAAGAAATGAAGAAATATGTGATTAGACAAAGACATATTTTGTTTTATTAGTTTTCCTTTTTCACTTATAACTTGGTAATATATAAACCAAGAATAGCTGGTAGTAAATTAAGAAATTAACTAGAGAAATAGAAAAGCTTGTATCAATGAAGAATTTCTCTGTTCCTTGTGATTCTACTTGTAAGCAGCTGTGTAGAATCTTTGTATCACAGAGTTCTTGAAATATATATACCTCTGGTGGATAAGTTCAATCCACCAGAAAGTTTTTAAATATTTGTGTTTAAATTACTTTGTGTTTGGATACATCAATACTTTCATTCCGCACTTTTGCATATTCAAGCACTGTTATGCATATTTATTAGAGAAGTTCCTAAAGTCGAAGAAGAAACCAAGAATTACATTCAACCCCCCTTCTGTAATTCAACTGTTAGATTGTCTGGGATTAATATGACCCGTGGAACTCGGGGGCTTAAGGGAATTAAAAGCCCTGAAAGAGTTTTCCACATCACTGTTGTTTCCTTAAGGCGGTGGGTTCGGTTGACGTTCCAGGTTTTTGATAAGTGGATTTTATATCCATTTGGAACGATTCATATCGGCTTAAATTGGATGTTTTGGACTCAAGTATATTGTGTTTTTTATGTGTTTTGTATAATTACATTGCAGGGCACTAGTCAAGAGGAGGAATTAAGTTTTACTATGATTTTACGCTGATAAGAGGTCAGGAATGGAGTTTTGGGAGATCGCACGAAGAAAGCAGTGTAAAATATCAAAAATCAAAAAATTGGTCAGAAGCACGGCGCACCCGCGTCAAGCACAGGGCGGTCGCGCCAGTTTGTCAGTGTGCCCACGCCATAGACAGCGCGCCCACACTAGTGTTTTCTGCAGAATCCTGTTTTGATTACGATTCTGATTTCCTGAGAGTCCAGATCCACTTGGGGCCTATATATAAAGATAAATAGACATTTTTATAAAGAAGGAAGCAAGGGAGAACATTAAGAAGACCTAGAGCATGCAAGACGACTAAGGAGAAGAAAATCTAATTTTATACTTTTGTATTTTTCGATTTAGGCGATACTTTTGGATGCTTGTTTCTGCTTTGTTTTAAACCCTAGACTTTGATATTCAATCGTAGTATTCTGAACTTATTATTTATCATATTTTCATTGGAACCCATGGTGACGATGTGTTTGATCATGAACTAATCATTGTCATGGGGTTCTAGCAGACTTACTTATGGATTTTAATCGTTAATTGTTTAAATCTTTAGTGTGTGGTGATTTATGCTACCATAGTTTGGTTGTGCTTATTCATCTTTGATATGTAGCTAACATCTAAGATTGTTTGTTAATCTCTATTGAAGCGAAAGTGAATATAAAGGTTTACCATGCTAGCATAGGTTTACGTATGAATTGATGTGCATGATTCGTAGTGTAATTTTAACCATCTTACAAACCCTATATAATCACAATAGATAACTTGTTCTTAAACCATTATGTTTTCAAATTCTATAGACATATAGGGTCTAAGCATAATTGGTATCTACTTAACTTCTATCTTGATTGTGGATGTTTAGTAGTAGGGTGTACATATATCGAAAGATAGCGTATACTAATTTCGTGTTATCTGATTTGTTATCATCACCATCACATACTATTGATAAAGACATAAACTTTGGATGAAGTATTTAATGAAGTTAGAATCCCATGTTTTATTCTCATATAAGTAAATCACTTTTAATCTCTTAGTTAATACATGTTAGTATAATCTTTTAAGTAGTTAATCAAATCAAATTTGTTATTTGTCTTAGATGTGAACAATAAACATACATTGTTGCATAAGTGCATAATCTGAACTTAACTTAAACCAATCCCTGTGGGAACGAACTTGACTTGTATCTTATACTACTTGTGATCACGTGCGCTTGTATGTATCTTCGCGTGTGTTTTAGTGCGAATAGTTTTGCCTCGGTTATTACATGAACTGCCCCATGGGATCCATTCCTGGGTTTTCTATCTGGTGCCCAACCTCAGTTTCTCCTTCTTCATCCTCTATTTCAAATTCTCCAACATCAAACGTTCATCCTCTACTTCATACAGGGAGTCATCATATTCAACATAATCCTCGTCTTCCTCTTCACTGTGTTCTTACTTTCTCCCATCTTGGTTATGGCTCCCCTGGTCCTCAAACCCAGGATTTTCCCTAGTTCCAATTCTTCTTGGCGGCATAATACTGATAAATTTTGGAAAATTCAACGTTAGGTCACAATTATACATATAAGGTTGTACCACGCACAGTCGTTACAATAAGGAGGACGTAACTCATAGCTCTATACAGATATGTTAGTTTTAGTCATAAGCAGTGCATGAAATAAAAAGGATAAAAGAGTGATCTTGTCACCAAAGAACTAATACTGAACTGAAGGAAACAAATATATACATAATATGAGAAATACATAGTCCGATCTGGTCAAAAGTACAATAGTGCTATAGTCATCTAGCCAAAAGTGGAATACATAAGTCTATCTGTCTAGTTAGAGAAAGGGATAACTATATACAAGTTAACTATCCCGAAAAATTGGCACTTTACTATGGCCTCTAGCAACCAGACGACTAAACTACTACATCACTGATCTTGAATCAGATATGAGAGTGGCAACTCCCACACTCTCTCCATCATGCACCAGATGATATAGTCAGCCTTCCTTGGGGACACCCTGTCATGCCTGTCTCCATGAAGTCCTCGGATCCTCATGCGATCCATTAGCTCAATCTGGGTCAGGTACTCTAGAGAGCGTATATGCGAACACAATCTCAATCTCATAAGGAAATAATTGAAGAAGATAAAGTAGTTGAAGAAGTAGAAGAAGAAGTTTGTTAAGAAAGATGAAGAAGAAGCGATCATTACAATGGGAGAACCAGCAGCACCAACGAAAATGTTGATGGACTTTTCTCAACCAAAGATCAATAACACTCAATCTAGCATTTTCACGCCAGCTTTCACAGCTAATACCTTTAAATTAAGCCCGACGCGATTCAGATGGTACACAATTCAGTCCAGTTTGGGGGTTCTCCAACGGAAGATCCTAATATGCACATTAGGGATTTCATCAAGATCTGTGACACATTCAAGTTCAATAATGTTTGTGAAGATGATGTGAAATTGAGACTTTTCCCATTCTCTCTGAGGGATAAAGCTAAGAGCTGGTTGCACTCTCTTCCACCAGGTTCCATTGCTACATAGGAGGATCTTGTTCAAAATTTTCTTACTAAATTCTTCCCTATGACAAAGACAGCTGCAATAAGGAATGCTCTTACTCAGTTCGCACAACAATCAGGTGAATCTTTATGTGAAGCTTGGGAGCGTTATAAGGAGATGCTGAGAAAGTGCCATCATCATGTAATGCCTGACTAGATGGTGATCAATTGCTTTAATAATGGTTTGGGAGCACATTCGAGACCTATTCTCGATGCAGCATCAGGTGGAGCTTTATGGGCTAAGAGCTATGATGAAGCTTATGAGCTGATTGAGATGATGGTGGCGAATGAATATCAGAATCCAACTCAGAGGCTACCACAAGGCAAGGTAGCAGGAATTTTGGAGGTGGATAAAACTACAGCTATCGATGCTTAGTTAAAAGCGTTGACTATGAAGGTCGATTCTCTGACCAACTATGGTGTTCAACCGATAATGAGTGTTTGTGAGCTTTGTGCAGGATCGCATGTGATGGAGCAATGTGCTATATCTAGTAAATTAGCTCAGTTTGTGAGCAACTTTCAGAGGTCGCAGCAACCTATTCCTGCTACATATCATCCTAACAACCACAATCATCCTAACTTCAGCTGGAGAAATAATCAGAATGCAATGCAACAGCCTTACCAGCAGTTTGGAAACAAGCCTTTCAATCCTCGTGGGTTTCAGCAACAGTATGCACCAAGGAAGCAATTCCATCCACAGGGAATGCAACAACAATCTCATGGAGGTCGGTTAGTCTTCTAATGAAAAATATGAATTAGAGGAGTTGAGGTTTATGTGCAAAAGCCAAGAGGTTTCAATCAAGACCCTGGAGAATCAAATTGGGCAGATTGCTAATGTCTTATTGAACCAACCTCAAGGAACTCTTCCAAGTGATACAGAGGCTAATCCAGGGAAGAGAGAAGTCAAAGAACATCTTAAGGCAACCACCCTGAGGTCTGGAAAGGTCGCGAGCCCTCAGAATCAAGAAAAAGAAGAAGCTAAAACAAATTCCAAAATGCAGGCACGCCCGCGCCCAGAAGCAGCACGCCCGCGCCCTCTCAAACTTCAGTAAATGATATTTTGGCTGATTATGCTAAGAAAAAGGATGAAGAAGCTGAAAAAAGAAGAAGAAAGCTTGATGAAAACACTACTCCTGGGTAGAATACAGGGGCAAACAAGTATATCCTCCTCCTCCATATCCTAAAAAACTTCAAAAGCAGAAGTTCGACAAGCAATTTGCTAAGTTTTTGGAGGTTTTCAAGAAGTTGCACATTAACATACCTTTTGCGGAAGCTCTAGATCAGATGCCGAGCTATGCTAAGTTCATGAAGGGTATTTTATCTCAGAAGCTAAAACTTGAGGAGTTGGAAACCGCCGCTCTAACGGAAGAGTGTAGTGTTGTGCTGTAACAGAAACTCCCTCCGAAACTGAAAGATCCAGGAAGCTTCACGATACCTTGTACCATTGGAAATCTATCTTTCGACAAGTGTTTGTATGACTTGGGAGCTAGCATCAATCTCATGCCCTTGTCTGTCTTCAAGAAACTTGGTCTGCCCGATCCAAAACCGGTAAACATGTCTTTACAACTGGCTGACCATTCCCTCACTTATCTGCAAGGTATAGTGAAGGATATCTTGATTAAGGTGGATAAACTCATCTTCCCTGCTGATTTTATCATTCTGGACTTCGAGGAAGATAAGAAGATTCCCATTATCTTGGGAAGACCGTTCTTAGCTACAGGCCGAACTTTAATAGATGTGTAAAATGGTGAGCTTATAATGAGAGTTCAAGGACAGGACGTGACTTTCAATGTCTTCAATACAATGAAATTCCCTACTGATGAAGAGGAATTCTTTAAAGTAGAGTTGGTCGACTCTATAGTGACTGCGGAGCTTGATCAAATGCTAAGGAATCACGCCTTAGAAAGAGCCTTAATAGGGGAATTTGATAGTGAAGATGAAGAAGGAGCAGAGCAGCTGTAATATTTGGATGCTTCTCCATGGAAAAGGAGATTGGATTTTCTATTCGAGTCTATTGGTTTATCGGAGCTGAAAAATTCTCAGGAGCACCTTAAGCCATCTATTGAGGAAGCTCCCATACTTGAGCTTAAACCACTGCCTGATCATTTGAGGTATGCATTTTTAGGTGATGCATCTACTTTGCCTGTTATTATTGCATTTGACCTTTCAGGTAGTGACGAAGACAAGCTCTTGAGAATTATGAGAGAATTCAAATCAGTAATTGGATGGACTATAACAGATATTAAGGGAATCAGCCTTTCATTTTGCATGCATAAAATTCTGCTTGAGGAAAGAAGTAAACCAACTGTTGAACAATACAGAAGGCTCAATCCTATCATGAAGGAGGTTGTGAAGAAAAAATTTCTTAAATGGCTGGATGCAGGGATCATCTATTTGATTTTTGACAGTTCATGGGTGAGCCCGGTGCAGTGTGTACCTAAGAAAGGAGGCATTACAGTTGTTGCGAATGAATAGAACGAGCTCATTCCTACTCGAACAGTCACAGGGTGGAGAGTATGCATGGACTATCGAACGCTGAATAAAGCCACCATGAAGGATCATTTCCCTCTTCCATTCATTGACCAAATGCTTGATTGGTTGGCTGGTCATGAGTACTATTATCTTCTGGATGGGTATTCAGGCTATAATCAGATTGGCATTACGCCAAAAGATCAGGAGAAGACCACCTTCACTTGTCCTTTTGGCACTTTTGCTATTCGTCGAGTTTCTTTTGGACTTTATGGTGCACCTGCTACTTTTAAAAGATGCATGATGGCCATATTCTCAGACATGATTGGTACTAATGTAGAGGTGTTCATGGATGACTTCTCTATGTTTGGGACCTCGTATGACGAGTGCTTGCATAATCTTGGCTTGGTACTGAAAAGATATGTTGAGACCAATCTGGTGCTCAACTGGAAAAAATGTCATTTCATGGTGCAAGAGGGTATCATTCTTAGGCATAAGGTGTCTAGCAAGGGGCTTGAAGTGGAAAAGCCGAGGTGGGGGTTATTGAAAATCTTCGTCCACCAATCTCAGTTAAGGGAATCTGCAGTTTTCTTGGTCATGCGGGTTTCTATCGATGATTCATCAAAGACTTATCCAAAATATCAAAACCCTTGTACAATATGTTAGAGAAGGATGTTTTTTCCAAATTTGATGAACAGTGTCTAGCCTCTTTTGAGATCCTGAAAAAGAGTTTGACTACAACACCTGTTATTACTGCACCTGATTAGAATTAGCCCTTCGAGATGATGTGTGATGTTAGTGACTATACAGTTGGAGCAGTTCTTGGCCAGAGAAAGTAGAACATATTCCATATGGTATGCTAGTAAAACCCTTAATGGTGCTCAGTTGAATTACACTACTACAGAGAAGGAGATTTTGGCGATTGTCTATGGTTTCGAGAAATTCTGATCTTACTTACTTGGGGGCAAAAGTGACAGTTTTCACTGATCATGCTACTATTTGATATCTGATCTTGAAGAAAAATTCAAACCCTCATTTGATTCGATGGAATCTATTGATTCAGGAATTTGAGCTAGAAATCAAGGACAGAAAGGGTATAGAAAACCAAGTAGCGGATCATCTCTCACGTTTGGAAGATCAAGGCAATGCTTCCCAAGATAAGGCATTAATCAATGAATCTTTTCCCGATGAGCAACTTTTTGGGGTGCAAGAAGAAGAACCATAGTTTGCAGATATATCTTGTGAGTAATGTTATTCCCCCAGAACTCTCTTATGCTCAAAAGAAGAAGTTTCTACATGAGGTAAAGTGGTATCGATGGGATGAGCCATTCTTGTTCAGACAGGGATCAGATCAAATTCTCAGGAGATGCATTCCGTATAGTGAGACGGAGGGTATTCTGCGAGATTATCATTCAACTGTATATGGTGGTCATTATGGTGGAGAGAAGACAGCTGCCCTATTCTTTAAGTGGGATTTTTCTGGCCTACTTTGTTTAAGGATTCTCATCAGTTCGTGTCAAGATGTGATCACTGCCAAAGGGTTGGAAATATGTCCAAGAGAGATGAGATGCCTCTCAATGTTCTTCTTGAAGTTGAGATTTTCGATGTTTGGGGAATCGACTTCATGGGGCCTTTCGTCTCGTCATGCAATAATTAGTATATTCTTTTGGTGGTGGATTATGTGTTTAATAGGTTGAGGTTAAAACCTTTCCAACCAACGATGCGAAGGTGGTGATAAATTTTCTTCATAAGCAGATATTCACACATTTCGGTACTCCAAGGGTTATAATCAGTAATGAGGGGATCACATTTCTGCAATCGCAAGTTCACTGCATTGATGGAAATATATCATGGGAATCATCGTGTTGCCACAACTTACCATCCTCAAACTAATGGGCTAGTTGTAGTGTCGAATCGAGAGATCAAGCGAATCTTGGAGAAGGTTGTGAGTCCATCAAGGAAGGATTGGTCGTTGAATCTAGATGAAGCTATGTTGGACTATAGAACATCATACAAGACTCCTCTAGGAATGTCACTGTTCCATTTGGTGTATGAGAAGGCGTGTCATTTGCCTGCGGAGCTAGAGCATAGAGCGTATTGGGCTTTGAAGAAGCTGAATCTGGACATGACACCTGCTGGAGAGAAAAGAATGCTTCAATTTAGTGAACTCGATGAGTTGCGACTTCAGGCTTATGAGAATAACAAGGTATACAAGGAGAAGGTTAAGAGATGGCATGATAGGAGGTTAATGCGCAAGTCATTTGTTCCTAGTCAGCAAGTTCTATTGTTCAACGCTCGTCTTCGACTTTTTCCAGGAAAGCTTAAGTCAAGGTGGTCAGGTCCGTTCATTGTCAAAATTGTGTTTCCACATGGAGCTGTGGAGATTTTTGATAAGCATCTGGACTAAGCGTTCAAGGTAATCGGTCAAAGGTTGAAGCATTACTATGGTGATACGGCGAACCGTGAAGTGGTGAGCGTCATTATTTCGACAACTTGATTCGAAGATTCATGTCAAGCTAGCATTCAAGCGCTTCATGGGAGGCAACCCATGTTTGTTATATAGTAGTTGCGACAAAAATAAAATAAAAAATAAAAATTCAGAAATTTTCCAAAAGCACAGCGCGTCCGGCTGGAAGCGGGACGGCCGCGCTAACCCCTGGAAAAGAAAAAAAGAGAAAAATAAGAACAAAAACACTCCCACCCAAATTCTTAACCATTTTTTACCCTAATTATATATCCTAAATAGTTTTAAACCCTACCCATCCCTTTACCTAGCCTATATATATACATCTTCTCTTATTACACATATACATCTCCTATTCTCAAAACCCTATCTTCTCATATACACTACTCACACCCAAATATATATTCACTGTTGTGATGGCATCTAAGAAGAGCAAGAACTGCTGGGAGTAGTAGCACTCATCCCTCGGCTACCGAGGATTCTAACATGATTGGTGCGGTAAACAGATTTTCTTCTCCAGAAGCACAAGAAGAGTTTACTAGGCTGATGTCTAAGTCGATTGTGAAGGAGAGGGGTTTCTTACCCACGGTGAAGGATGGAAAGCTTTTGAAGATGATTTCTATAAGACACTCATTGCAGTCCCGATGAGCATTGTGCGGGAGTTTTATACAAATGCTAAAGCAGATAAGAATGGGTTTTATGTGGTTCATGGGTTGATGGTTGATTATACCCTTGAGGCTATTCGTAGGGTTATCAATCAACCCGCGTGGAGGCCTACTGCTGAAGATTGGGTACAAAAGACAAGGGAGGATTTTGATCTGGATTATATTGTGTTTGAGTTGTGTGTTCCTGGGAAAAAGTGGACGTGCAAGGAGGCCAAGAATGGGCCGCTTACTTTTCCTTCTTCGTGTATAAATAGGTATGCTAGGGCATGGAACTTGTTTGTGTGTGCCAATATCATGCCATCTTCGCACTCGCATGAAGTTACTGGGGATCGTGCTATTTTGCTATGGGGGACTCTGAATGAAGAGTATGTGGATCGCGAGTTTATGATTCATCAGAATATACTGCGTTTTATGCAAGGAAGGACCATGGGGGAGATTGCTCATGCCTCAATTATTACGAGGTTATGCACCGCAGATGGTGTCAGGTAGCCTCAACATGAGCAGCTACAGATGTCGGGTGCTCCCATTGATAGCTCGGCGATTCTGTAACTGAAGGAGTGGTATGACAGGAAGGCCGACGAGAAGGGCTTGGGCTACACATATAATCATTTGCCAGGTGGCCAGCTAGCTGATCAGACTTATGTTGGGGGTTCTTCTCAGGCATGTCAGGCAGCCACTAAAGTCGCTCGTGGAGCCACTAGATCTCCACGTGATCAGCAGGCAGGGGACAGTTCTGGACTTGGAGATGCGCAGTTCAGGCGATTGTCTAGGCGCATGGATGTGATGCACGATATGCATCGTCATTTTGTAGCTAATTTGACACAGGCTTTGGGTAATGCTTTACGAGCCACTGGTGTCGAAGTCGATTGGCCTGTTTTTGGAGTTGATTCTGTGTACCAGCCGCCTGATACTCCACCCGAGGAGGGTGATCCTATCGATGACTAGGTATGCCTTGTATCCTTATTATTACCTTCAATGAGGATATTGAATATTTTAAGTTTGAGGGTGATAATGTAAGGATTAATAGTGCTTGTTGTGTCCATATAGATTCATATTGCATGTTTAGTGTAGTTTATTCATATTTTTGCATGATTGTTCATATAGTTGTTTGCATTTTTGTTTTGCATATTTATTCATGTTATTATGTGAGTCCATATGGTTGCATTTGCATGCATATAACATGATCCCATAGGATGAGCTGTTCAGATTGATTTGTTGATGTTAATTTGAGTGTAGTGATGTCGAATAGAGGGATGTTTAAGTCCTAATGAATTGAAATGCATGCCCAGAAACAAAATTTATTCACAAGTCTTATAGGTTGCTTTTGAACTAGACCATGATCATACTTGTTTTCTTGTTGAGATTTAATCACTTGGTTATATTTAGAATTTTTTCTATTCTCGTAATGACGAAATAACACTGATTTTTAAGCTGGAGAAGAGCATGGATATCATTTCTTATTGTGAATAAGGCTAGGCATCAAATGGCTAGTAGAAGGCTCATATTTTTATGAGTAGTCTAGGGTTGAATGAGATGGAGCGAAACGTACATGGGTATTACTGTATAAGTCTTTTGGCACCTCATTCATTGCACGGTCAAATAAGCATATATGTGTCATTATACGTTTAGAATAAAACCACGAATCCTTGTATAACTCTAGTAAAATTGAAGTGTTGTGAGTCATTATGTGTCTATCGTTCATTCTTTTTATAAACATGTGATTGTTTTGGTAGGGAATAATATATGATTATTGATCTAGTGATGAGAGTATATCTGTTAAGCATCGCACACACACAATTCTGGGTTGTAAGTTGATTTGTGGGATTTAGTTGAACTCTGTTTTGAATAGTTTCATTCTTAGAAACATTGCTTATTGATTGGTTATAGTTATTCAGAGGAGATCGTTGCATTTTCACGTAGTTACATTCATGCATTTGTTGTGTTTGTAGTTTAGAGTCTGTTTATGCGTGAGGACAAGCATCGTTTTAAGTTTGGGGGTGTGATAAGTGGATTTTATATCAACTTGGAAAGCTTTATATCGGCTTATATTGGATGTTTTGGACTCAAGTATGTGGTATTTTTGATGTGTTTTGTATAATTGTATTGGAGGGCACTAGTCAGGAGGAGAAATTGAGTTTTGCAATGATTTTACGCTAATAAAAGGTTGGGAATGGAGTTTCAGGAGATTGCACAAAGAAAGGAGCGCAAAACATCAAAAATCAGAAAATTATTCAGAAGCAAGGCGCGCCCGTGCGAAGCACAGGGCGTCCGCGCCAGTTTGTCAGGAAGTCAGCGTGCCCGTGCCATAGGCAGCTCGCCCGCGCCAGTGTTTTTCTGCAGAATCTTGTTTTGATTACAATTCTGATTTCCTGAGAGTCCAGATCCACTCAGGGCCTATATATAAAGATAAAAGACGTTTTTTATAAAGAAGGAAGCAAGGAAGAACATTAAGAAGACCTAGAGCACGCAAGATGGCTAAGGAGAAGAAGATCTAGTTTTATACTTTTGTATTCTTCGATTTAGGTGATACTTTTAGATGATTGGTTTTGCTTTGTTCTAAACCCTAGACTTTGATATTCTATCGTAGTATTCTGAACTTATTATTTATCATATTTTCTTTAGAACCCATGGTGACGATGTGTTCGAGCATGAATTAATCGTTGTTATGAGGTTCTAGAGGATTTACTTATGGATTTCAATAGTTAATTGTTTAAATCTTTAGTGTGTGGTGATTTATGAGACCCTAGTTTGGTTGTGCTTATTCATCTTTGATGCGTAGCTAACATCTAAGATTGTTTGTTAATCTCTACTGAAGCGAAAGTGAATATAGAGGTTTAGAACTTGCCATGCTAGCATAGGTTTATGTTTGAATTAATGTGCATGATTCGTAGTGTAATTTTAACCATCTTACACACCCTATGTAATCATAATAGATAACTTGTTCTTAAACCATTATGTTTTCAAATTCTATAGACATATAGGGTCTAAGCATAATTGGTGTCTACTTAACTTTTATATTGATTGTGGATGTTTAGTAGTAGGGTGTACGTATATCGAATGTAACATTCAGGAAATATCGTGTAATTATTTTTATCAATAAATAATTATTATGTAATTATTATGTGAATTTTGGTGAATTAATTGATGATTGATAGAAATATTTGGGTGTTTATATCTAATAAAATTATGATACTTTAATTTTTGATTCCCCAGAATCAGATATAGATAATTTTGGTATTTTTGTGGCAATTTTTGGATTATTATATGATTTTATAAGGATTTATAGAATTAATAACGATTACTCTTAAATAATTATAAAATTACTTTTTAGAATTTGAAATCATCCAACTTCAACCATTTTTGAGTTTTGACAACTTGAAATTCTTCCGAAAACTCCTTCCTAACAGAATCTGATAATTCTAAAAACTTTCTGTATTTTGACATTTTCCGATCCTGGATACGGTTTGATCGGTACGAGTCCCGGCCTAAATTTTCGATACGCTAATCATTTTATAGATCGATAAAACCCGTATTCGTAAAAGGCGAGATATTATTACCTTATCTTTGTACAAAGTGTTTTATAAGAGGCTCTATTTTGATAATTATCCAAATATGGTATTAAAATCTTATCGTCTTTATAGTTACTTAGCGGCTAAGTAATCTATTTTCGGATCCAATATATATAAATAATTATGAATGTAACGCCCCCAAATTCGGGGTCAGGAATCTGGGTCGTCACGCCATCCTTCACTCATGTGTAACCTGGTATTGATTCAATAATCCACAGACCCCAATCTCATACTCACACACACAAGTTATAGTCTTTGAAACGATGTACAAGATGTAATCTTCTTTTATTACACTCGAATGTACTTTACAGGATCTCAAACAATAGTTTATAACCTCTACATGAAGTTACAATAATTACGACTGATATCTTATATCTATCTGATACTCTAGCACACCTGAGACAAAGCTGCCAGGGATTCTCCCCATGACTGCAAGCGACTAGGTCCCACACCGGCATACTGGTTATCTGTTGTGTCGTGTCATTTAAAAGAAAGCAAGAGTGAGTTATAATGCCCAGCATAATAATGTACAGTATGAAAATGACTATATGATTAACTCACGTAAAACATCATATTTGATAAATATGTTTTCTTTAAAATAGTTTTCCTTGGTGATACACACCTTCTGAAAATAATCCTTTAGTGGATTTTATTAACCTGCGAATACCTTATTAGTAAACCCAGCACCTAGGCTTGGGTTACGGTATTGCATCACAATTCCAATTGGAAGAATAGGACATTCACTGGAGCCACCGCATACGATGATCTGTCGTACTGCGATAAAGTAACCTTTTCTACTAGTAGAAGGACGAAACCGTCATCCCTCGGGTATCACCCTTGCCACATTCGGGCTACGTGTCCTATTTTCGGGTATACACATACTTCACAAGTTCCTGAGTACACTGAGTACCTTCGCCTGCGGTACCTTTGGTAGTCCATCTAGCACATATAGTACCAGAGTATACCCCTCCCTTGTCCTTTAAAAGAATCCTATCAATCTCGAGAACTCGAACCACATCGAAGTTCCCCAAGCATTTTGCTTGATGGAAATAGCTTATCTCTCTAAGATATAAGTGTATATATATGTATATACGTACTTTCGAGAATTTCGGAGGAAGTACTAAGGATGTGAGTTGACCGTTGTCAACAGATAATTAATAAGGGGGAAAAGTTTCTTCTCGAAACTATATTCAACATATTAAATATATCGGGATAATATTCACCAACGATCTGAAATTATTCGAATGATATTCTGAAATCAGAAAGTATATTTTAAATCAGGATCTATGATTTTTAAATCAATAATAAACCCTTTTAAGAATAATAATTAATTAAATAATAATTGTTAATAATTAAACCTCGAATTAGTTTACTCTCTAAAAGATTTATTTAAAATAATATTCCTCAACTAGTTTGTGTCTATGTAATTAATAATCTATAATGATTAGTCGGGTTTGAAATAAATCAACGTTGGAGTATACTACTCCCATAAGAAAGGAATAAGTATATAATATTTATTATCTGAACAATAAAATATAGTTGAGGGAATATGATCGTTGGGAAATCGTTTTAATAAAAGTTTGAGGTGTTTTAATGTTTCGTAAGTGGACGATGAGTCCCTTTTAAAACGTACTACTATGGACTTATAATCTCCCTATAATATCACCGGAATGATTCCAAGGTTTTATCTTAAATCCCGACCGACTCTCGGTCTTATAACTTATACATCAGGCTCTATTATAGCGTTAATATTCTAATTAAAACATCTCTGGAATACTTCCGGGTTTTCATCAATCTTTACTGACCGATCCTCGGTCTAAAATACATACATGCCACGCTACTCGCTAGCGTTACATTCTCAATTATAAACTCCTCCGGGATACCTCCGGGTTTTTATAAGATTACACCGACCGACTCTCGGTCTAAATATAACATTTCGAACTTGGTATGGACATATACTAGAAAATATCAACAATTGCGTAATGTAATACATCTCAAACTTCGTAAAACAATTTAAACCAATCTTATGCATATATCACAGTTTTGTAAAATATTCACAATACAGCAGTTCTTAAAAGTTAGGGTTTGAAAACTTGCCTGGGTATCTCGAGGTGGAGGATGCTCTAGGTTCCGCTCGGAAATCTATGACCATAAACACAATTCATCTCGTTAGGTCCCGTTCTAATTTACGGCGACTCGCACTCATGTGCTATTTATTATGCACCCTCTCAACTTATACTACCCTTATTATTCCTTTAAGTCCTTATTCACATCATGGTCGCCTCATTTTTCTAAGTATGTTAGGTTCATTCTCTTTATCGTCGTCGGCTCCGCTTATGGATTCTTACGGTTTCTACTCACGCGGTCTCGGCTCCGATATTTTTATAAAATTGAGAAATCATTCTTTTCACTTGAACTTTTTATAGAAGTTATAAAACTCAATATGTTACACTCTGTAAAAAATTCATGATTTATGAATACTTTTAAGTCGATCCTTTATATTTTCAAAGTTCGTGATTTGTAGCAGTTTTTGTCGCGTAAATCACTTTTACTAAAACGACCATAACTTTTGATCCGTAAATCGGAATCAAGCGATTCAAGCGCCTAAATGATACTTATAACATTTGATATCATAATCAAGGGTTATTTTTCAAGAAACTACAGTTTAAAACTCCGGGACTTTCTGCAGAAACTTAAAGTTACGATTCGTTGGTTTTAACGGGGTTTTGTTTACGCCCTAACTCTTAACACAACCACCAACAATAATCATTTCATCATCAACATACAAACTCCTCTCAAGAACATCATGTTCTTGAGGCAACAACAATCAACCTTAAATCTACTCAACTTAAATTTCAAGATCTCAACAATACCACTTCTTAAACTAAGTTTTCTACCACATACTAAATGGATCTTAAAAATGAATCTTAAATAAATTTGGGCCAAAGCTTTTTACCTTTATTGAAATCTTGAGATGTGTTCTTGAGGATGGTGGAGGCTTGGAAGTGATTGATATGATTTTTGGAACCTAAAACCACCATTGAAATCAAGAACCCAAAGAGAGGTTACTTTTCATATTATTCACTAGTGAGTTTCTTGATTTTATTACACCCATCAAACCTTGATAAAAAGAGATGAAATAATTTTCTTACCTTATTTTAATTTCTAGGAGGCTTGAGAATTAATGGGATGATTTTACCATGGCTAGATTTTGAGTTTTGGATTTTGAATTCCCCCTTTTTCTCTTGAAGGCCGAATGGAACAATGTGCAATGGGGGGTATTTATACTTGCTTCCCTTGGTTGCTTAGCTTGGTTGCTTTTCTAGGTTGCTTCTAGGAAATGGAGTGGAAGATCTTGCACTTGATGTTTATTCTCCTAGGTTGGATCCTAGGTTTATTCTTGTTGTAAATCTTAGGGACAAATCTTTAGTAGCTTCCTAGAAACTACTTATGCTAGCTTCCTTAGCACATTATTTGGATAGCTTGCTTGATAAACCTATGGTTAGCTTACTATTTGATAAAGTAACCATGGTTACTCTCTTACCATGGTTTAGTTAGTGTGTTATATTTATTTAATCATTTACGCGTTCGCTCGGTCGCTTAAACATTTTCGTAATACTTATTCGTAAATGGTTCATGACGTAATTCCTTTCGTATTTATTCCTTATATTTTTAATTATCATACCTGAATATAAATCCATAGGGTTTTAATCTTGTAATTATATTATGATTCCCAAAATCCTCGATAAGTCATAAATACGGTTGTTTTTCAAAGTTCGTTTTCTTTGAAAACTAATAGCGTTTACATACACTCATTTGGTATGTATAATCGTAATATCAACTCTGAAACTCATTTTCTCGTGCACTACATAGTGTGGGCTCAAAAGTTTTTCCCGTCCGTCAGGGTTACTATTCATTAAACGTTTTACAAGGTCTCAAAAATTCAAGTTATTATATTACCATTCATAAAGGTCTTTTACCGATGTCAAAAATTTGGGTTCTTACAGTCTGCCCCCTTAAAAGGATTCCGTCCCAGAATCAATTCAGAAATAGGTAGGGATATGCTTCTCGCATGACAACCTCGAGTTCTCGCGTTGACCTTGCAGTATTTGATCTCTTCATAAAATTTCCACTCATCCATCCAATATATTTCCGGGTACTCGTCCTTGTAGTCTTATGACCTCTACACGTTACTCGATATACGCTAAGTCTGGCTACGAGTTTATTAGGTCATTTTCAATCAAATTTTTAATTCTGACGGTTAAATTTCCTAACCTCGATTCGTGGTACTCGTTATAAACTTGGTGACCGTTCGACGATGGTGCTAATTTATAAGTCAACTTTCTTAGTCCTTTAATTCCTCAACTGGTCCAATAAATCTTGGGTTCAACATTCCTTTCCCTTTCGAATCTCATCACTCCCTCCTCGAGAGGTACTCTCAACAATACTTGGTCTGCTACTTCGTATTTCTGTCTTTATAGTTCTGGTCCGTATATCTCTATTATTCATCCTGGGCTGCCACTAGCCGGGTTCTGATAAGTTCTAGGAATTTCTTTGGTCTGTTGACTCAACTATGGTACAGTATCCTCCGTTTACCAATTTCTTCCCAACCTAAGAGAGAACGATTCTTTCTTCCGTATAAACTTTGTAGCCGTTCCAATGCACGCATGATAACTCGTTTTTATCGATAATTCGATTTACGTAACTGGCCACTTCATTCTCCTTAAAAATTGATAACATGGACGATTAGCGTATCTTCTAGTGTTTGGAATCAGCCTTCAACTTATTCATTTCCCCTACATCGCTCATACTAGTGCTAGAGTTTCATTCCTTAACGTTTTCCCATTTTGGGCCCGTCATCTCTGTCGATTATTCTATCTAAGAAGTTCTCGTCGCATTTCTACACGCTCGTCTCCTGCTACACGCTTAGCGCTAGATTTAACATTTCTTCCTGTAGTAACGTAAAGCACGTCATCATCCTGTTGCCATCTTGAAGGAAGCACCATTTCATACGCAATTTATTGACACGTTTTAGGATCGTGCAACGTTCAGCTTCCGTCATCGGTCGAACTTCTTTAATCATTCCCCGTATAATATCTACAGTACTATGACACTTTCTGGGTCGTACTCGTTATTCTCGCTAGCGCCTTAGACGTATTCACATTTATTGGTACCTGCTACTAGTGGTCTTTATAGGGCGTATACGATCATCTTTGCCTTCTATCAGTTCTGACAATGACATCCTTCATTCTTTCACGGTACCCTTCGTAAGGGATATCGACGTCTATTTTTCGTATGCTAGCGTGGTAAGTACATCTACATGAATTATCTGTCAACAATAGGCGATTCCCCAAACCGTTCTAAATAAAAGTTAAGCCGCTAGTTGTCTTCTCAATGGTCAGGATAGTCCTCTCATTCTACTTGTCGATTTGAGAACTGTGGCGCCCTCCAAACCCGGGTCAGAAGTTTGGGGTCCACAACACATACTCAATATATAAACCTGTATATAAATTATTATTTGCAATGAGCCTACTTTACATAACCACAGATCGCAACAGGTTAAAGTATGAAAACAAGCCACAACCTTAACTTTTATTACATCGCACCAAATCCCAACTAATTTAATTTACAACTGATATGAAATTATTCTTACAACCTTACTATCTCACTACTACAATAAGCTCCTGCTAGCTCGATCAACCATAATCTGGAATCCTAGCTCGAACATTGAACTGTGAAACCTCGCTATCAACTGTATCCTTTGTAACTGTAGCATACATAAAAAGATTTGCAAGAGTGAGCTAACTAGCTCAATAAGTCATATCATTATTCACTGAGGTTAAACAATAATAAACAAGATGATTCAAAGGAATCAAGTTTCTTGTTAAACAACCAATAGAATTGGATATTTATTTTAAGTTTTTAAAACCAAGGTTAGGCTGCTGATCAGTCACGCACTAACCCCGATCAAAGCACACAGCATTGCTCTAACTACTGGATCCAAGGCACACATTGGCCTAACTTGACCATTGATATGGTCTGACCACGAATCTGGTCTACACAAAGAAAACTATCCAATTCTAAAGCAGTTCAATATGATAAACAACATAATTCAATAAAACCTGATCATAATCAATAACAATAAAACTTTTGTATAAAAGCATGGTAAAAATTCATGGTTACTGAAAGGGTATGTCAAAGTACATGAAAGAAGTGGCCTCCATCCTGCAGGACAATCGGGTATTAGATGAATAATGTTTTTACAGAGTTTTAATACTTTGATGTCACAAGGTATGGTTAAGTATAAAAGTTTCTGCATGTTTAAAACAATTTTGTTCCAGTGTTTGGTATGTGATGGTTATATATTTGTGGAGTAGTATCGTATATGTGTGGTTTAATATTTGGTAAATCAACCAGAAACGGTTCACAAAGAATAAGGCTTACAGCTCAAGATCAAATGATGTGGCTCAGGTTCAAGACTGAAGGATTCAAAGTATTTCCAATATAAAATAAAGCTATTTTGAGTATTAACAATATGTCACAAGAGAATTTAGAAATATTTGCAATATATCTCAAGAAAGGTTTAGAAGTACTTGCCTTATCATTATCGATTTCAACTTCACTTGTACTTATCTACTGACTTCATTCAACAATCACTCGTCTGCTTTTCTTATGCCTCGCTTCTATTCTCTGATTACTTGCTGTATTTTCTACATGACAATTCTATTTTCTGATCACCTGCTTCCTTTTCTTACGCCTTGCTTATTCTGCTAGGCATTATAAATATCTATCAATATTTAACTCATACGATTCTATTCGACATATACTTCTATCTACCCTTCGTTTCACCCAAATCCGATTAACGGATTGAAAGTTATGCTATAAACAAGTAATCACCGAATATATAGACCGACAGTCAACCAACAAGTCACATATAACAAATAGCACGTCATATAATCAATGATATATCACTTATAAAGAAGTCTCTAGTCATAAACAGGTTTTCAGGTAATAAAAATGATTTTTAAAACATTTTTCGGAATTAAAACGGGTTGTTGGATCAATTTCAAAGTAATAAACAGGGTTCGATTGGCCACATCTGGCTTCGAAACAATTTTATAATAATTTTCGAGCCTTAGAAATAATTTACAATAATATTTTAAAGCTCGAAACTATTTTTCGGAATTTTTAAATCATTTTTAAATAATTAAATCTAATTAAATAATTAATTAAAATCAATTAATAATTAATTAAGTCAATTAATCAATTAATTTTCGAATTAATTGACTAATTAATCAATTAAAAATTAACTGAAATTAATTAAATAATTAATTCAGATTTATTTTTGAATTAAAAATAATTTTTGGAATTAAAATAATGATTTTTGAAATTAAAATAATCATTTTCGGATTTTTCTGAAATTAAAAACAATTTTGAAAATAATTTATAAAAAGAAATCTAAATTTTAAAAGAATTTAAAACAGGAATCCGGAATTTGTAAAATTCTGGAAACTTCAGGCACTAACTTGCAAAAACGCCAAAAACAACTTTGATTTAGGGATATTCTGGATCAAAACCGGGTTTTTAATAAAAAGAAACGGGTCAGGAACCGGGTCGCCGGGTCGGGATGAACCGCCGGACGAACCCAGAATCCGGTGACCCTTTCCGGATTCCGGTGACCTCAATCGGGGTCGAAAACAACCTCGTTTGATCTATTTTTCAATGCAAAATCAGTCTAAGCATTTCCAGAAGCCTAACCATTCAACAAACTGTCCACAACAATCATTTAATCAATTTTTCGGCCAAAACACGAAGAACTCCGGCGAGAACTTCAAACAACAACTCCGTTCAATCTAGAAATCGTCTGATAACATGCTATATACGATTAGATTGCAAATTTTAAGGGGAACAAAACCCACCCCTTTAGAACTTCTGATAATCCCTAAATAAGAAACCCCCAATTTTAATCAAGAACATTCAAACGAATATAAACCCTAATTATACAATTCGAGAATCAAACCCTAATTTGAACATGTTATTGAACTCCAAATTCGAAGTATAATATACCAAAATGATCAGGAAAACAAGCTCTACAACATACAATCATCAAATCATTCAAACAACCATCCGTACAAAAATTCATAGTTTAAATACCAAGAAATTCGAATATAAATAATTAAATAGAAAATCACCTGATGTTTCTGGGTTGAAATTGATGGAAGATTTGGATTCTAGATTTCAGTAGCTTCATTTTGAGTATATGTACGCCAAAAACGGATATCGATAACGCCTCCGAATTTGTGTTTGATTATGAAGAACATAATATAATTATAGTATTTTCTCTGTAAAAACTCTGTAAATACTGTTTGTAAATGATTTCCAGTATAAAATAAAATACGGTAGAGGCTATTTATAATTACGGAAAATTAGTATCTCGTTGGATCATTCCGGATATAAAACGGTACGTTTATTTATAAAAGCTGATCCAAACGGTACCGGTTTTCGAGATAATTATCCAAATCAGTACAATTTGTACTACGGTCTTGGTCTCAGCGCCTGGTTACACGTATTACGAGGTGATAATTATGATAGTTTAATAAAAAGCTCCCGTTTATCGAAAATACGAGTTTTATTGATTTACCGAAACGAATAATGTATCAAAAATATTGCGCCAAGACCCGCGCAGGACAAACCGTACGCCGGATTGAAAAAGTCGAAACACGGAAAATGCTCGGAATATTGCAATTATGTTAGGAAGGAGTTCTCAGAAGAGTTTCGGGTTCTAAAAACGTAAAAACGGATAACGGTGGTTGGTTCCCGTTTTTATAAAATAGATTTTAAATACCCGGAAAAAGATTTTATAAAATCCATATGATTCTTATAAATTCATAAATCAACATAAAAATAATTAGAAAGATATGACAATTATCTATATTTTATTTTGGACATATAAAAATTAAAATACTCAATTAATAATATTTTTAAACATCCAACACATTTAACACTTAACAAATAATTCACAGAATAGATACTGAACACATATAATAATTATTTAATAGCAAAAATAATTACACGATATATCCCGGATATTACATCCTTCCCCCCTTAAAAGGATTCTGTCCTCAGAATCTCCTAAGAAAATAAATTAGGTTACCTTTCTTTCATATTTTTTTTTAACTCCCAGGTTGACTCTTCAACCTTTGGGTTTTCCACAATACTCTTACTAACATCATTACTTTATTCCTCAATACTTTCTCTCTTTCTTCTAGAATCTCTATTGGACTTTTTACATATGACAAATCTTCCTGGAGCTTTATTGGCTCCTACTCTATTACATGCTTGGAGTCTGGATTATACCTCTTAAGCATCAAGTATGTGAAAAACATTGTGAATTTGCTCCATGTGCGGAGGTAACGACAACTCGTAAACTACTTTACCAACGTGCTTTAAAATGTCAAAAGGTCCGTCATATCTTGGGCTTGGTTTTCCTTTCTTTCCAAACCTCGTTAATCCCTTCCACGGTGATACTTTTAGTAATATCAAATTCCCTTATTCGAATTCCATATCTTTCCTTGATTAATCTGCATATTTCCTGTGACTATCTTGTGCTGCTATCAATCTTTTCTAGATAACTTTAATAGCTTCCTTTGTCTGCTACACTAATTTAGGTCCAAGTACTTTGCGTTCTCTTACTTCATCCCAATACACTGGAGATCCGTATTTGCGTCCCTAAAGGGCTTCATGGAGTGGCATCCCAACACTGGCGTGATAATTGTTGTTGTAAGCAAATTTTACCAGAGGTAAATGCTCGTCCCAACTTCTTCTAACATCAATAGTACATACGTGCAACATGTCCTCGATTATCTGGATCGTTCTTTCACTCTGGACGTCCGTCTGCGGTTGGTACAGCCGGTTGGTAAGCCGTACTCATATTCACTCTCGTTCCCAAACATCCATGAAAACTCTCCCATAATCTTGAATTAAATCTTGGATCTTGACTGGATACAATGGACACAGGAACTCTATGACGAACTAAGATTTCCTTTGAGTACTGATTTGTTCGGTGAAAATCTCCTATTTATAGACAGAAAATGAGCTGACTTGGCAAATCTATCCATTATAATCCAAATGGTATCATGATTAACTTTTGTGATTGGTAACCCCAACTATGAAATTCATGGTGATATGCTCCCACTTCCACTCTGGAACCTCTAATGACTGTAGCAATCCACTTGATCTCTGATGCTCTACTTTAACTCTGTTGACATATATAACATCTGCTAATTCATTCCGCAATTTCCTGCTTCATATCTAACCACCTATAATTTCCTTTAAATGTCTATACATTTTGGTACTCCCTGAATGGATTGAATACCTCGAATTATGAACTGCCTGTAAAATTTCATCCTTCAATTCCGTCACTGGTGGAATCCAAATTCTAGAAGAAAGTCTAAGAATACCTTGATCATCCTTTTCGCGTGCAAAATTTTTCACCTACTAAATGATTTATATCCTGATCCATTATCTCTTCCTGACACTTCTTTATCTTTTCTAACAATTCTGATTGAAAAGTTATACTTATACATTCTTACTCCTTTTTAGATCATGAACTCTGACCTCCAATTCCAACTGCTAGAATTCCATAGATAATTCCGCTGGTATAGTCTCTATGTTCATTCTCCCTCCTTCTTACCCATCTCTTGCCACTACATTTGCTTTTCCTCGGGAGTTCATACTTCAACTCTTATGGTCCGTATATATCTTCATCTTTCTCTATACTTATAATATTTCCCAATCTTTCAAAACAAATATTATGGTTGCTTTTAATTCCCAGTTGTGAGTAGGGTACTTCTGCTCATAAGGTTTCGGTTGTCTGGATGCATATGCAATAACGGTATTACTTTGCATCAACACACATCCTATTCCCTTACGAGAAGTATCACTATAAACTATCAAATTTCCCTGATTCTTTTAAAGTGATAAAATAGGTGTTGTAATCATTCTTTCATTTAACTCCACAAAATTTTCTTCATCCTTCTCCATTTCATATATCTTTCTTGCTTTTCCTGGTTAACCTTATCCAAAATATTGCAACTTTCAAGAATCTTGCACAATCTCTGATAATAACTGGTCCACGATAAAACTTCTTACTTTTGTTGGTACCTCTGGTTTTTCTTCATTCATACTATCTTTAAACTCTTCTGCTGAATCCTCTTTCTATCTCCTCCTTACTGACTGTCTATACTAAGAATTATACTTCCTGCCATTAAAGTTTTCACCTGGTAAACTTTTTATACCGCTTCTTCCTTTTTTGACTCCTCAGCTATCATTGTATAGGTTGCATGGTTCTTCTTAAGTAACACAAGTACGTCTTATCCAGATTCCTCCTTCAAAATTCTACTTGCCAAATTTAAATATCACTGGTATATCAGTTCATCCAACTAACATTTCTAGAATTTTGTAACAACAGTACTGAGTTCTGAAAATTATCTTTGATATGTCCATAAGTTAAATTTTCACTTGGTAATATACCCAGTCTTAAATCAATCTTATAGAAATACCTTACTTCGCTCATTTAATTACACAAATCATTGGTTCGAGGTAACAGATATCTGCTCTTGAGAGTAAATTTGTTGAGCTTTCGCTAACACATAATCTCACCCTTCCATCCTTTTTATTAACACATCGTGCCGGTGCATTTTAGGGGGTATGCTAGGTCTAGTTGCTTTTTCTTCTAATCATCTCATGCGTTTGCTCTGGTAACTTCTTCATTTTATCTGGTGCCATTCTGTACGGGGCTTTGAACACTGGCTTCATTTCAAGTGCTAAATCAATCATAAACACATTTTCTTTATCTAAAGGAAATATTGGTAACTCATCTTGAAATATATCTTGGGACTGTAAAATCTTCAAGTTCGGTTTGCCCCGGACTCTTAGTTATAATCGTCATAGCACTTATATTTTGGTCACTGTAACCTTAAATCGTTCTTAACAAATTCTTTACTTTCCTTTGTCCTTTAAACTTCTTCATGTTTTCATTTGGCGTCTTCAGAACTATCTTCCATCACGACGGTCTACCTGGGCATCACACTTGAATAGTTAATCCACTATTGAAAATAATGTCAAATCCTCTTATCTCAAATGATATCAATTCTTCGCAGCTTATTGCCAGAAATATCGATTCCGCCATTGGTACTTACTTATTCAATAACCGCACGTTCTTTACTTGCTAGTCCTTTAATCATCAAATTATTGATTGGACAGGATAATTCATCTTATCAATAAAACCTTGAGAAATATATGATCAAATTGCTCCCACATCTTTCAATACTTTAACGCATAAGGTATCTGCGATAATCTTCCGCATTATCATATCCATTTTTTAAATAACATATTTCTCAGGAAAATCACAAATTCTCGTTCTCGGAGATGTATTCCTTATTAAAGTAGATTCCCTTGACTCGTAATGTATTCCTGGCTAGGGCCAGTGATTCGTAATTCTCACTATATGCCCTTGTTTCCTTTCCATGCATGAGAGGTAGATGAGACTTTGCCCGCTGGGTGTATAATATATTGACTTTTATTTGAAAAGCTCTCGCAAGAACAATGATACAACGAAACAACTAGAAGAATTCAAAATCTTAGAGTTGAAAAGAAAGAAGAAATAATGATTAGAATAGGAATGAGACAATCACATTGGTACTTAAGATGGCCAGTCTTTCATACCGTATGGCATACAGCACATGATTAGGTGGCGTCCCACCCGACTCTTCGTCATTCCGACAAAGCGTCTCATCATAACACTGTTTATCCCAATCAGAAAGCAAAATCCGAGGGGAACAATTAAATTTGAAAGGAATGCAAAATCCTCCGTTTTGATATCACCAGAAAGAATTTGTTAAGAAAAGGAGTTCATACACTTTTAGGAACTTAAAAGGAATATATGCTGAAATGTTGAGGACGAGAATAATACCATTGGTCACTATCCACATTGCACTTATATTCATTTTTCGAGCTTGCTCGATCATTTCCCAATTGTATCACATAACAACTTTAGAAGTATGCTAAGATTGCCTTCGCAACTAAGCATGATGGTAGATTCTTACTTGTTAAGTCTCGCGTCTGTAACATCGCACCTACACGTATAATACTTTAATAATTCAATCATAATGGTGTTCTTATCAGATAACTTTGAGTTTCCACTTTTTAATTTGGAATAACCATGAATCATTTAACATAAAGATCATTTTATTAATAATATTCTTCCTTTAGAAAAGTCTGAAAATTTTCTCAATCTTCTTCGATCATACTCAGGCTTCCGTTTAATTAATGAATTCTTCGAATTAACAATACTGAATCTGAAACAACATCCTTCCAAATAATCCGGGTCCTTTAACTAACAAGAAACTCAAGTAGTAACTTGACAACCAAGGTTTAAAACTTATTTTATTCAAAAAGGCCTTTGGAAATTTTGTGAGGAAAATCTTTTTCAAAAATTTGTTAAAAATTTTGAAAATTTTGAAAATCACACCTCTGGTTGTCCTTACTGTATGAGTTGGTTGTTGTCCTTCTTATGACCAGATACCAAGTTAAAGAAACAATCACTCAAGGGTCCGTTCACTTCCATTTATCTCCTTTCCTTCATTGGGGTCTATTATTCTCCGTAATTAAATGAAAACTTCCGCTATCATTGCACGTTATCTTATTCGTAACTTCACATTAAGGCTCCCATACTGGTAGTATCCCCGTTAACCCCTTTGTAATCATTAAGTAGAACAGACTATCCAATAGTCAACAAGTCAGCTAATGTCGCATCATCTTGTTAGAATATATATATCATATCATTACAACACCATTTCCTAATTTCGAGAAATCTTCAGATCCCTAATCTCCTCTAACTCTCTCTCTTTAACACTTATCTACTCCATTCCACAAACTAGTCATGAGTGGCCTAATTACCAATAGCTTCTTGTTATCTGATAACAACCATCCTCCAGAACACTTGAATCTTCTTTCTAAACTCCTTTCTCACCTTGATTTGTATCTCAATACTCACCATTTACTGCAACTATCGTGTCCCTTCTCGCAAATGCTGTTATTTCATTGGAAAGGTTTTTAAACTAAGGATATAGAATATAGTATATAGTAAACAGAAAAGATATATTTATGGTTGAATGTTCAAAAGAACAAGAATAAGCATATGAAGGTTCTTGAATAGGTAGTCTCATATCGAGAAATGATAGAATAGCGCTAAATAACTTGGAGAGGCGCAACTGTCATAACAAAAAGTAATACCGCTAATACTGATGGAAGAACAAGGCGCAAATCGAATCTGGGAGAAGATGACGATCCTTAAACGAAAGGCTCCAAACGATCAGTTGATGCAGGGAAATCAGGATCTGCCATTGTCGTTTCCTGGATATCACATCGCTAGTTGAGAATCTCGAATCGTAACCCGACCCGTGCCGGAGACCTACTATACATTCGCACTCAAACTCACGATAACCTATCTTTCTATTTCCTATTCCTAATCCTAACCCTCTACCCAATCCTGACAATCTAGGCTTATTTCAGTGACTTATAACCTGTAGCTCTGATACCAACCTGTGGCGCCCTCCAAACCCGGGTCAGAAGTTTGGGGTCCACAACACATACTCAATATATAAACCTGTATATAAATTATTATTTGCAATGACCCTACTTTACATAACCACGGATCGCAACAGGTTAAAGTATGAAAACAAGCCACAACCTTAACTTTTATTACATCGCGCCAAATCCCAACTAATTTAATTTACAACTGATATGAAATTATTCTTACAACCTTACTATCTCACTACTGCAATAAGCTCCTGCTAGCTCGATCAACCATAATCTGGAATCCTAGCTCGAACATTGAACTGTGAAACCTCGCTATCAACTGTATCCTTTGTAACTGTAGCATACATAAAAAGATTTGCAAGAGTGAGCTAACTAGCTCAGCAAGTCATATCATTATTCACTGAGGTTAAACCATAATAAACAAGATGATTCAAAGGAATCAAGTTTCTTGTTAAACAACCAATAGAATTGGATATTTATTTTAAGTTTTTAAAACCAAGGTTAGGCTGCTGATCAGTCACGCACTAACCCCGATCAAAGCACACAGCATTGCTCTAACTACTGGATCCAAGGCACACATTGGCCTAACTTGACCATTGATATGGTCTGACCACGAATCTGGTCTACACAAAGAAAACTATCCAATTCTAAAGCAGTTCAATATGATAAACAACATAATTCAATAAAACCTGATCATAATCAATAACAATAAAACTTTTGTATAAAAGCATGGTAAAAATTCATGGTTACTGAAAGGGTATGTCAAAGTACATGAAAGAAGTGGCCTCCATCCTGCAGGACAATCGGGTATTAGATGAATAATGTTTTTAAAGAGTTTTAATACTTTGATGTCACAAGGTATGGTTAAGTATAAAAGTTTCTGCATGTTTAAAACAATTTTGTTCCAGTGTTTGGTATGTGATGGTTATATATTTGTGGAGTAGTATCGTATATGTGTGGTTTAATATTTGGTAAATCAACCAGAAACGGTTCACAAAGAATAAGGCTTACAGCTCAAGATCAAATGATGTGGCTCAGGTTCAAGACTGAAGGATTCAAAGTATTTCCAATATAAAACAAAGCTATTTTGAGTATTAACAATATGTCACAAGAGAATTTAGAAATATTTGCAATATATCTCAAGAAAAGTTTAGAAGTACTTGCCTTATCATAATCGATTTCAACTTCACTTGTACTTATCTACTGACTTCATTCAACAATCACTCGTCTGGTTTTCTTATGCCTCGCTTCTATTCTCTGATTACTTGCTGTATTTTCTACATGACAATTCTATTTTCTGATCACCTGCTTCCTTTTCTTACGCCTTGCTTATTCTGCTAGGCATTATAAATATCTATCAATATTTAACTCATACGATTCTATTCGACATATACTTCTATCTACCCTTCGTTTCACCCAAATCCGATTAACGGATTGAAAGTTATGCTATAAACAAGTAATCACCGAATCTATAGACCGACAGTCAACCAACAAATCACATATAACACATAGCACGTCATATAATCAATGATATATCACTTATAAAGAAGTCTCAGGTCATAAACAGGTTTTCAGGTAATAAAAATGATTTTTAAAACATTTTTCGGAATTAAAACGGGTCGTTGGATCAATTTCAGAGTAATAAACAGAGTTTGATTGGCCACATCTGGCTTCGAAACAATTTTATAATAATTTTTGAGCCTTAGAAATAATTTACAATAATATTTTAAAGCTCGAAACTATTTTTCGGAATTTTTCAATCATTTTAAATAATTCAATCTAATTAAATAATTAATTAAAATCAATTAATAATTAATTAAATCAATTAATCAATTAATTTTCAAATTAATTGACTAATTAATCAATTAAAAATTAACTGAAATTAATTAAATAATTAATTCAGATTTATTTTTGAATTAAAAATAATTTTTGGAATTAAAATAATGATTTTTGAAATTAAAATAATCATTTTCGGATTTTTCTGAAATTAAAAACAATTTTGAAAATAATTTATAAAAAGAAATCTAAATTTTAAAAGAATTTAAAACAGGAATCCAGAATTTGTAAAATTCTTGAAACTTCAGGTACTAACTTGCAAAAACGCCAAAAACAACTTTGATTTAGGGATATTCTGGATCAAAACCGGGTTTTTTAATAAAAAGAAACGGGTCAGGAACCGGGTCGCCGGGTCGGGATGAACCGCCGGACGAACCCAGAATCCGGTGACCCTTTCCGGATTCCGGTGACCTCAATCGGGGTCGAAAACAACCTCGTTTGATCTATTTTTCAATGCAAAATCAGTCTAAGCATTTCCAGAAGCCTAACCATTCAACAATCTGTCCACAACAATCATTTAATCAATTTTTCGGCCAAAACACGAAGAACTCCGGCGAGAACTTCAAACAACAACTCCGTTCAATCTAGAAATCGTCTGATAACATGCTATATACGATTAGATTGCAAATTTTAAGGGGAACAAAACCCACCCCTTTAGAACTTCTGATAATCCCTGAATAAGAAACTCCCAATTTTAATCAAGAACATTCAAACGAATATAAACCCTAATTATACAATTCGAGAATCAAACCCTAATTTGAACATGTTATTGAACTCCAAATTCGAAGTATAATATACCAAAATGATCAGGAAAACAAGCTCTACAACATACAATCATCAAATCATTCAAACAACCATCCGTACAAAAATTCATAGTTTAAATACCAAGAAATTCGAATATAAATAATTAAATAGAAAATCACCTGATGTTTCTGGGTTGAAATTGATGGAAGATTTGGATTCTAGATTTCAGTAGCTTCATTTTGAGTATATGTACGCCAAAATCGGATATCGATAACGCCTCCGAATTTGTGTTTGATTATGAAGAACATAATATAATTATAGTATTTTCTCTGTAAAAACTCTGTAAATACTGTTTGTAAATGATTTCCAGTATAAAATAAAATACGGTAGAGGCTATTTATAATTACGGAAAATTAGTATCTCGTTGGATCATTCCGGATATAAAACGGTACATTTATTTATAAAAGCTGATCCAAACGGTACCGGTTTTCGAGATAATTATTCAAATCAGTACAATTTGTACTACGGTCTTGGTCTCAGCGCCTGGTTACACGTATTACGAGGTGATAATTATGATAGTTTAATAAAAAGCTCCCGTTTATCGAAAATACGAGTTTTATTGATTTACCGAAACGAATAATGTATCGAAAATATTGCGCCGGGACCCGCGCAGGACAAACCGTACGCCGGATTGAAAAAGTCGAAACACGGAAAATGCTCGGAATATTGCAATTAGGTTAGGAAGGAGTTCTCAGAAGAGTTTCGGGTTCTAAAAACGTAAAAACGAATAACGGTGGTTGGTTCCCGTTTTTATAAAATAGATTTTAAATACCCGGAAAAAGATTTTATAAAATCCATATGATTCTTATAAATTCATAATAAACATAAAAATAATTAGGAAGATATGACAATTATCTGTATTTATTTTGGACATATAAAAATTAAAATACTCCAATAATAATATTTTAAACATCCAACACATTTAACACTTAACAAATAATTCACAGAATAGATACTGAACACATATAATAATTATTTAATAGCAAAAATAATTACACGATATATCCCGGATTACATAGATTATCATTCGGCAATACCTCCCCTTCTGGAAGGGTTGTTCTTCTCAGCTTACATGAAATGAAAAGAAGAGAAAAGAACGAACTGAAGAGAATTGTATATATGAAAAAAATACTGCCATAAAATATCTGGCTTGGAATATACCTCTGAACTATAGAGGTTTGTCATAGGAGAACAAAGCGTATACGTATATATATCAACATCAAGTATTATAGCATCGCATTTCACCTGCTTAAACATTTGCTATTCCGTCCATCATTCTATGGACCCATCCTCTTGCTCGAGCTTATACACAATCACCTTTGAACTCCCTCGACATCGAAAATCGAATCTGGGATCTCATTCTAGACATCATCATTACTAGAATTCTATGCTTGCACCGCAACCTTCCTCGTATAGTAATACGACTCTCCATTGATAAGAAGGAATAAGTATTCAATAGGTAATAATCGACTTAATTATCCTATCAATGATAACTATACACCATCACGACCCTATAGTGGTACTCAGTCTCAACATCCATTCCAAACAACTCTCACGGTTGTAAGTAATCGGCTCATTACTCGCAGAATCATTCCTGTATTACTATGGCCCACCGTTTACCTACTGTCATTCATTTTCCATGAAGTCTTAATAGCTAACCATACAGAGTCATACATATCGTATTGAATCCTTCTAAGGGTAAGATGATCACCGTTCATGATTCATGAAGAACACTCCTGAACTTGACGTACATATGACATGAAGCAGATAAAATTGCAGAAGAGTTTCAATGATAGCAACGATAGCAGGTTAATACCATTCTTAATCATATGCCTTCAATAGAAGACTTAACTCAAAGGTTTGTTTAATCCTTTTTGAAACATGGTCCTGGCTTATTCTCAAGATAGGACCTTCTAAGATATGTAGCCCGCTCACAGCGATAACATGAATTAAATCTTTACCAACTACTATTATGGTTGAGTATCGCACAATCATCAGAAGGAATGTCAATCTTTCACACCATAATACAACCTTCACGGCTTTAACCATCATCAATGTATTCCTCTAGGCACGAGTGCCTATAATTGCCCCTTTTACACTTTAAGTGTCATCCACCTCTTTGGCCATTCCTGATAGTAAAATTTCCTTACAATCAATATCCATTTTAACCACCTCCAAATAAATTTTCTACCTCATTTCAATCACTGCTTATGTGAAAATGCTTTTCTTAAGTCCTAGTGAGAATTTTTTTTCCATTTTTCCATAAGTCATTGCCTTAGTCTTTAGATGTGAACATTATCACGACTGACTCTCGATCATACTTAGGACGTCTCTTATCTTGGGTCCTTTTTGTTTTCACCAATCCCAACTCTCATTAGGTCGATCTATACTTTCTTATGGTTCAACACGTGCCTCACCTGGCATTATTATAATTACGTCATATTTCCTTCATCAAAATTTCTATTCTTGAGAACTTTGATTATTACCTTTCTCCTTGTAAAACCTCTAAGGTTATCCTTAAATCCTTCTTCAGGTACACCCTAGGCACAGGGCATATCAAGATACCATGTACTAATACCAGAATCATTGTCTATATACTTATGAAAAATTTCTCCATTGATCCTTAAAGGTTGTTGTTACCTTAATCCCTTCCAATTCATACTGTCAAAAACTCATACTATCCCTATTAAGGGTGAAATGCCAACCTTAATGCATTCCCCTAGGATTCATTTTAGGTTACCGATGTTCTATCCTTAATTCCACCTTTTAAAAAAGTACATGCATCCTTCCATGGATAAATCAAGTCATATATCCTTGATAAGAGTGTCTTATTCAATCATTCCCACCCCGATAGTATATGCCTAATTTCATAATAACATCTGTATTCAAAATGAGGTCAATCAATATGGCCTCCAAAAGATAACAACGGTTATATGCTTTTCTTGCCTGATTCAGTAATGATAACAGGGATGTTCTAGAAGATATTGGTCGTGTTCAACGTGAACCTTTTAGTTCTAACTACTCAGTTACCTCTTTTATTTATCTCAACAGTCATCTTATCGCTGGGATATCTTTTATACCTAGCGTCTTCCTCTCTGGGTATCAAGTCACAGGTCTTACATACACTTCACCTTCTTAAAGGTCACTTCCTTCATCCCATTTCCTACTTTCTTACTTTTTTGTCTCCTCAGTCTATCCGCGTCTCATTATTTATCCTTCGAACCATCTCAAGGTTTCTTCGAATCCTCCCAACTTAAAGGGGATAAAATATATGTACCTCTTATGCCTTCACCCATCAATTTTAACTCATGGTGAATCACCCCCATCCTGATGATTACATACTTTTCTATTTCTATTGTTACGGGTCTTTAGGGTTTCCTCATACCCAACTCCCTTATCATACCTCAAACTCTATTGCCTTTATATTCCTTTCCACTTCAGTTCTTTTATTTTTCTTTCTCTTACAATCATTTCATGAACCCACTAGTTATTTAAGTCAAACATCAAGTCATTCTGGGATTCGTGTCCTCAGGATGAATCTTGCCAACTTTTACAACTTACATTTATAACTCATCATACTCGTCCGCCTTTGTTCTGGCTCTAAAGCTTTTACACTATCTCTATAACCTTGGGAAGTACTTTCCCGAAAACAATTGACTGAACTTTAATCGGTTTATTATAACCTCTAGCCCCGTGTCTTTCTTCGCCTTTCACCAGCGGGTGGCCTCTCTCTTAGGAAGGTAAGTGACAAAAATAGTCTTTTGCGCTTCATCAATCATTTAGAATATAAAATCAATCCTCTATTTCCTTTGGCCAGGCTCTTGACTTGGCTTGGTCAGCTTGTTCCTTGGAACTCTGAGAGCTTAGTGACTTAAAGGTCCTGAAAGAATTTCGCACCGCATTGTTTCCTCAGGGTGGTGTTTGGGAATAAAAGTATAATTTTTGTTTAGGCAGGTCCATGAATTGTCTCATAGGAGTACCATCCCGGTTCTCCCTATCTTGCTCGACTTCTGTTTTCTCAGTATGAAATGTTTCATCCTTCTCCCATAATCAGGGTTATCTTATACGTTAAAATCCTTGTTTTCCATTTTGTTATGGGTTCTTTCTTTCTTGATGGTGACCTCCCTGACTATCACATTCAGGGTTTGCCCTAAATCTTATTCCTCGAACTATGGCTTTCATCTAAGATCTCGTCCTTAAGCTCTTGAATGTTTGGAACCCAAATTCTGTAGGAATACCTCATTCTTCCCTTATCATCTTTCTCGGTATTAATCTTTTCTCTATTTTTTGGCTCTCTGCCTTTATTCATCACTTTTTTCTGGCACAATATAATCTTTTCTAGTAATTCGGGCTGTATTGCAATCTCAAACAGCTTTTCGGTACCGGCTCCGGTTACCTTCACTTTTATTTTCATTTTCTCAAAATCTCTTATCAACTCTCCCAAAGACAGTCTCATCTTGAGTCTCTCTTTTATACTAAGGGCATTAGCCACCATTTGGCTTTCCCTGGATAATAAAGAATCTCATAATCGTTATCCTTGATTAGCTCTATCCTCCTCCTCTGGTGCATGTTGAGCTCTTTCTGCGTAAAAATGCACTAGAGCACTTATGGCTTGTGTAAATCTCGCACTTCTCTCCATACAAGTAGTGCCTCCAATCTTTTGGGAAAAACTATTGCCACGAGCCCAAGCTCATGGGCGGGGACATCGAATTTTATATTCCCTTAATTGTCTTGACGCGTACGCGATTACCTTGATGTGCTGTATAAGAAGCACCCTAATTCTTTATGCGGAGCGTCATTACACATCACAAAATCTCCTTTTCCATCCGGCAACGCCAACATTGTAGCCGTCACCGACCTTTTCTTTAGTTCTTAAAAGTTGTTCTTGGATTTCTCTGTCCATTCGAACTTCTGTGTCTTACGAGTAAGCCGTGTTAAAGGGGCTACTATCTTTACAAACTTGAACGAACCTCCGGTAGTGAGCGGCCAATCCTACCTCTGGTAGTCGCCCTGACCATGGTCATCAATTCCTCAGTGGTCCTTTATTCATTCTTGTTAGGATCCTCCACGGAATCCTTCTCAGCAATAATCCCTTCTAGGACAACATCTTTAACCGCTACATCCTCAATATGAACATCACCTGGTCCCGTGTTAGGACGCTCTATCGAATCCACAATCTGATCTCCAATAATTAATAAAACATTATCACGTTGTTGCTCCTCAACCTCAGGGTTCGGAGTCCCGCTACCATATACGATAATGAACTACGCTTTTATCACGATATTTATAAGGGTTCCCATAAGGGTTTTAACTGTTAGTACTACGTTAGGTAGTCCGACTATGAACTTGGCAAGAGTTCTTATTTATCTTAGTGAACTTATTATTTTAACGTCACTTCATCTCTGAGGTTTATAACGTTTCGCTCTGATACCATTTTTATAACACCCCCAGATCCAGGGTCGGGGATTCGGGTTGTCACGAGTTCCATTTCTCTTATCTATACTTAATCTTAACAGTCAACCAACTACTGCGTACTGTGACCCCACAATATACACACACACACCACAAGTTATAGTCTCAGAGATGAATACCAAAAATAACACAAGTCATTTTATTCCACAATTATAAGTCATTACACCTCAAAAGGGTTTCTGAATAATTTACATTTCCTTGCCATTATTACAATTCATAAATATACATAAGTCTGGTACAACAAAAGTTGAAAGCCTAGCCTATTGGTAGTTTCTACCTCAGCTACAACGGCATCAACGCCTACAGGAAACTGCGGAACGTTTCCTGTCCGCTCACGAATTGGGAGCTTGGTTGTGTTCATCTTGTCTATCTGTTATTGTGTGATGAAAGAAGAAAGCAAGGGTGAGCAACAAGCCCACCAAAATAATATGTATAATAATTAACAATATATGAGCATTCTCATACTACTTATGAAAGTCTTGGTCAAGAAGAATTGAAGCAAGTTGATATCTTAACGCGACCAAGTCGCAAAATATTCAGTATATATATACATATATACTACTCAAAATCTTTGAAATCCTCTGACATGTATAATGTACACAGAGTTCCAGTTTATAACTGTATAAAAATATCGTTGCAAGGTGATAATATATATCTAACCTTGTCTCAACGTTTTTCTGAAATCTTTGTCATGCAAAAGATAATCATTAACCAGATATAAGTTGAAAAGATGAAGTTACAAGATACTCCAATATACTTATATCTTTTTTCAAATACTACTTGAACTACCACCGTTCAAGGTATAAATAGTTCATCCCATAGATGAAGCTACACGAAAAAACTTGTATAGAATCAATCGTTGAAATATCATCAAATGAAATGAAGTTACGAGATACTTTATTTGATGAAAACATCATTTTAAAAACTCGACCCTGCCAACACTCAACAATCGCCCAGCCGTAGCCTTTCTATCGAAGTGCTCTGGGTAGTGTTGTAGAAATATCCAATTGGATGATGAACTCATTACGGGAGTTTATCGCGCCAGGAAGATCACTCACGATGATCAGTCGCAGTAGTGCAACCCCACCATTTTCTACATGTAGAGGAGAACAATCGGATTTACTTATCAACCGAACACTGGACTCCTAAGGAATGGACCGTCTTAGCGGTACTTCCGGGCCATTTGGGCCAATATAATAAGGCTGGGCCGGCGCCACTCGACCACTTACGCCACTCCTAGTTCAGATTAAATCAATGACTCTGAAACGTAAAGCTCAAATTAAATCAAAACAGCAACCTTGTTGCAAATATAAAATACGCCACAGAGCCGGATCCCTTAGGTTTTGAGCGAGTATTTAAATCCCAATCGAAAGGTGGATCTTAAATATAAAATGAGTTTTGGGATCCGCTCTAACTTTTTTAAAAAAAATCATTTTGAAGATTCAAAAACAATTTTAAGAATGTTTGGAGTAATGCTGATGTAATAAAATAAATCAGTCCCGACATATTAGAAAATATATGAATATTATTATTTAAATAATATTCCCATAAAGGATAATCTCTATAAAAATAATTGAAGTAGATGTTTTAAAACTTATACTTGAAATGAATAATAAATAACCAAAGATATACTTATACGAAAGTACGATCTTTATTTGAATAATCGAAAATAAGTTTGATTATCGAAACATTATTCTTTAATAAAATAAAGAATATTATTTAATAAAATAAGCGGAGTCATAAGTCCTCGAATGAATATTCAAAATAATATTCATTAATAAAATAAGCGGAGTCATAAGTCCTCGAATGAATATTCAAAATAATATTCATTAAATAAATAAACGGAGTCATAAGTCCTCGAATGAATATTCAAAATAGTATTCATTAAGTAAAATAAAGTTATCGAATAAACCTTATTCGAATAATAGTTTTGAAAACTATTCATATATATATATATATATATATATTATACTCGTGAACATCGACTCCCGGTTTAGAAAATGTTCACCTTTGGGTCCTTATACTAAGGGTATACGATACTACTGCTTATCTCTAGCATAGGTATTATGCAGTTTATAAGAATTGAATCAACAATTAGATATCGAGATTACGAAACATGCATGCATATATACCATATCATCATGCTCCAATATATCGCAAGATTTACTAATAACAATCATGCACTTATCAAAAGATAATGCATATACATATATATATCACAACAACAATGTAACGAGTAGAAAACTTGCCTGAGTGTTCCCGGATAGACTTAATCTTAGAGTGGGTCTGATAACCTATGAACAACAATATAAGTCGGAATTAAACCACAGTTTCTTAAGAAACTATACTTTAACCACTTGAACCCTAACGTTCGCTTATGGTCACTCTTACGCTTAACGAATCACATAAGTCGTTTGAGTACCCTCGGCTTCCACCATTTTTAATAAATTAACCATTAAGAATTTTAAGGCGATTCTTTCGCGAGTACTCTACCAACTGCCTAATACACTTTACATAATTGTTTTATACTCCAATTAGTCATTTAAGGGCCTTCACCAAGGTGTCAAAGTAAGGCGAGGGGTAATGGTTCGTTCGTGAAACGCCGTTACTTAAAACGGTCGTTTCTCCTAAACCGTACATCGGATTCAAGCGGACCATATATCAAAACAAAGCTCGTAACATGAACTATCTAAACATGGAAATGGTCAGAATCTAACAGTGAGTGCACGGGTCCTGAAGTTAGGAACAAAAACAGTCCAAGGAAAATTGGGCATTACGACGGCTATAACTTAGCGATTCTCAAAATTTTATCAAATCAATTCAACACCAAACCACCATCAATCAATCCCAATACAACCATATGACAATATCACTCATCAACCAATTTAAATCATTTAAACAGAGCCCTATCATACCATGAACCATCAAGAACAACTAGTGCTACTCTTCACTCCCAAAATCAACAAAAGCACTTAACAACTAAGATCTCAACATGACAGAACAACTACTACACTTAATCTATCATTCCAACATCATATCATTTATATCAAACAATCTTAATACTAAGATCATGAAGAGTTATACCTTCCTTGAAGCTTTTAATCAATGAAAGATCCTTGGAATGCCCATGGAAAACCTTGATCTATGCTAAGCTACCTTGATCTTACCAATAGAAATCAAGAATCAAAAATTTGTTCTTGAAAGTTTACTATTCACCCTAAACTTTTAGGAATTGTTTAACTAGGTAATCTTGGAATCTTGGATCCAAACTTATAGCATAACTAAGTTATGAATTATGGAAGCTAAGGAAACAAACCTCTTAATTTTGATGGAGTGGAGCTAGGGTTTTGAAAATCTCCTCCTTGATTTAAGAAGAAAGGTCGAGAGCTTTTGTTCTTGAAACATAAAAGTCAACTTTTATTTTGTGTTATGATTTGCTTGGTTCCCTTTTTGGCTTGGCAAATAATTAGAATTTTTACCATGGTAACTTTTACTTGGCCTAGAATCATCCAACCAAACACTTCTCCTTGTCATGCTTACATCACCCTACTTATGTCATCCATTTGCCACATGTCTTCTCCTTGTGGTGTGATGACATCATCATCCACTAACCTCTTTGATTAACCCCTAAGTACTTGGCTAATGACTTGCTTATCTGTTATACGGTTCCCTTAACTTTTGTTCTCGTTCGTCGTTTGAGGGGTCATATCCGGGATCTTATTACTTGGTTTCCCTAAACCTTTCTCAATAATATATATTCCTTTTATGATCCTATCTTATAATCCTTGAAATAAAATCCTTTTAATCATGTTACCTTATACTCAATTCTTTCGGTATCTGGTAGATTTCGGGAAAAATCAAAGTGTTCGAATTTGGATTCTGACGATCTTTACATACACTTATTTACTTTATGGAATACTAATACGATCTTAGAATTTCCATATCAGTACTCCTATATAGTGTGGTCTGATAATTTTTCTTAATCAGCATCATCAGCAAAAGTTACTATTCATCTGGGTTTCAAAAATTCCAAAAATTGGGGTTATTACAGTCTCCCCTCCTTAAAATGATTCCGTCCCGAAATCAGATAGAAAATGAATAGGGATACTCTCTTAGCATTGTTTCGTGTATATTTGTGTTCCGGAATAATTTTAGCTATGCCTTCCAGTTAGTTTCTTCTCATGTTAAAAATGCCATAAAAGTACAAAACTCTCGAATATTTAAAGGGCAGAAAGCTCGAGATTAAAATACCAATTACATAAAATATGATGCAAATTAATTTTAAGAATTGGTTCGTAATTACTTTATATATTACTACTCTTCCACATATTATATGTTATCACCAAGATGTGAAGAACAATAATAAATTCAATGTTTATGTTCTAGAGAGAGTGACTTTAACTTTTAAATATCTTTGCTTTAAATGGAGTAAATTTAAAACTTTTACATATCACACTAAGTGAAACTCTAGAAATTTCATTTCATTTTTCAATAGTTATTACAAATATAATTATCTAGCATATCAATTGAGACATTTCATTACACCGGTACTGCATCATTAATAGGTTCCCAAAGTGTTGTCTTTCCTGTTGGATTTATTTTCCCCTTATTTGGTTATTCAATACCTTGAGGTCTAAACGTTGTAAAAATTTAAATGATGTTACCTATTTTCTATTTTTATGAATGACTATACATGTCATATTTGTTGGTAGTGTTTGTTTCGTGGTATATTTGTGTTCCGGAATAATTTTAGCTATGCCTTCCGGTTAGTTTCTTCTCATGTTAAAAATGCCATAAAATTAGTTGTTTTCCAGCCCTTTTTCAGAAATACGCAGAAGACTCATTTTTTGGATCTCTTGCTGTGATTAAAAGTGCAACACCCTCGAATAGGTAAAGGGCACAAAGCTCGAGAATAAAATACCAATTAAAGAAATTATGATGCAAATTACTTTTATGAATTGGTTCGCAATTACTTTATATATTGCTACTCTTCCACATATTATATGTTCTCACCAGGATGTGAAGAACAATAATATATTCAATGTTTGTGCTCTAGAGAGAGTGACTTTAACTTTTAAATATCTTTGCTTCAAATGGAGTAAATTTAAAACTTTTACATATCACCAAGGGAAACTCTATAAATTTTGTTTTCATTTTTCAATAGTTATTAAAAATATAATTATCTAGCGTATCAATTGAGATATTTGATTATACCGGTACTACATCATTAATAGGTTCCCAAAGTGTTGTCTTTCATGTTTGATTTATTTTCCCATTATTTGGTTATTTAATACCTTGAGGTCTAACCGTTGTTAAAATTTAAATGTCGTTACCTATTTTATATTTTTATGAATGACTATACATGTCATATTTGTTGGTAGTCATTGTTTCGTGTATATTTGTGTTCCGGAATAATTTTAGCTATGCCTTCCGGTTAGTTTCTTCTCATGTTAAAAATGCCATAAAATTAGTTGTTTTCCAGCCCTTTTTCAGAAATACGCAGAAGACTCATTTTTTGGATGTCTTGCTGTGATTAAAAGTGCAACACCCTCGAATAGGTAAAGGGCACAAAGCTCGAGAATAAAATACCAATTAAAGAAATTATGATGCAAATTACTTTTATGAATTGGTTCACAATTACTTTATATATTGCTACTCTTCCACATATTATATGTTCTCACCAGGATGTGAAGAACAATAATATATTCAATGTTTATGCTCTAGAGAGAGTGACTTTAACTTTTAAATATCTTTGCTTCAAATGGAGTAAATTTAAAACTTTTACATATCACCAAGGGAAACTCTATAAAGTTTGTTTTCATTTTTCAATAGTTATTAAAAATATAATTATCTAGCGTATCAATTGAGATATTTGATTACACCGGTACTACATCATTAATAGGTTCCCAAAGTGTTATCTTTCATGTTTGATTTATTTTCCCATTATTTGGTTATTTAATACCTTGAGGTCTAACCGTTGTTAAAATTTAAATGTCGTTACCTATTTTATATTTTTATGAATGACTATACATGTCATATTTGTTGGTAGTCTTTGTTTCGTGTATATTTGTGTTCCGGAATAATTTTAGCTATGCCTTCCGGTTAGTTTCTTCTCATGTTAAAAATGCCATAAAATTAGTTGTTTTCCAGCCCTTTTTCAGAAATACGCAGAAGACTCATTTTTTGGATGTCTTGCTGTGATTAAAAGTGCAACACCCTCGAATAGGTAAAGGGCACAAAGCTCGAGAATAAAATACCAATTAAAGAAATTATGATGCAAATTACTTTTATGAATTGGTTCACAATTACTTTATATATTGCTACTCTTCCACATATTATATGTTCTCACCAGGATGTGAAGAACAATAATATATTCAATGTTTATGCTCTAGAGAGAGTGACTTTAACTTTTAAATATCTTTGCTTCAAATGGAGTAAATTTAAAATTTTTACATATCACCAAGGGAAACTCTATAAAGTTTGTTTTCATTTTTCAATAGTTATTAAAAATATAATTATCTAGCGTATCAATTGAGATATTTGATTACACCGGTACTACATCATTAATAGGTTCCCAAAGTGTTATCTTTCGTGTTTGATTTATTTTCCCATTATTTGGTTATTTAATACCTTGAGGTCTAACCGTTGTTAAAATTTAAATGTCGTTACCTATTTTATATTTTTATGAATGACTATACATGTCATATTTGTTGGTTGTGTTTATTTCGTGTATATTTATGTTCTGAAATAATTTCTGCTATGCCTTCCAGTTAGTCTCTTCTCATGTTAAAAATGCCATAAAAATAGTTGTTTTCGAGCCCTTTGTCGGAAATACGCAGAAGAATTCATATTTTGAATGTCTTGCTGTGATTAAAAGTACAACACTCTCGAATAGGTAAATGGCAGAAAGTTTGAGATTAAAATACCAATTAAAGAAATTATGATGCAAATTACTTTTAAGAATTGGTTCGTAATTACTCTATATATTGTTACTCTTCCACAAATTTTATGTTCTCACCATGATGTGAAGAACAATATATTCAATGTTTATGCTCTAGAGAGAGTGACTTTTACTTTTAAATATCTTTGCTTCAAATGGAGTAAATTTAAAACTTTTACATAACACACTAAGGAAACTCTATAAAGTTCGTTTCATTTTTCACTAGTTATTACAAATATAATTATCTAACGTATTAGTTGAGAGATTTGATTACACTGGTAGTGCATTATTAATAGGTTCCCAAAGTATTTTCTTTCCTGTTTGATTTATTTTCCCCTTATTTGTTTATTTAATATATTGAGGTCTAACCGTTGTTAAAATATAAATTTCGTTACCTATTTTCTATTTTTATGAAAGACTTTACATGTGATATTTGTTGGTTGTGTTTGTTTCATGTATATTTGTGTTCCAGAATAATTTCTGCTATGCCTTCCGGTTAGTTTCTTCTCATTTTAAAAATGCTCATTTCAAAGCTTTACTTTTTTGCAGTAAAGCATTTTAGGTGCTACTTGGTTATCATGTCGTTGCCGGCATTGTTCACCCCAAATTTTAAGTTTTTCGGAGCCAGTGGGTTTAGTTTCCCGCTGTTCGTACTTGCGATTATTTATGGTTGCTCGAGAATGTACATGATTAAAATTTTAAAATGGGATTGCATCGGTTGATGATACAAACCAGATCCTTCAGGTATTTAAATTGTTTTTTTGTGAATATGCAAGTGCAGATAGGAGTAATATTAATCCACATCAATGTGTGTAATAAAGATTTATGCTCCAACTGAATTACCGGAAATAAAATGTAGGAATTGAAATAATAGGACATAAGAGAAAATTATTTATGTGTAATAAGAATGTTAGTTGGCGGCCGGTCGATGATCAACTTATTGTAGTCATTGCTATATATACTTGTACTGATCATTGGGTTGAGTTTCAAATGGCAGGCTTAAAGCACTTTTCGCCTATGTTATATCGCCTAGCAATTTCGCCCCTTTCTGTCTCGGGGTCTTGAGCTATTCCGTAAAGGCACACATGTAACAAAAGTAGAGCTTTATTAATTTTGCTCACATGCTCTTGTGGCATTAGAATTGCTGATACATCCTACTACACTTTCACTTGGTGATTCTGAATCTAACACCAACGCAATTAGAGCAAAGATCATAATTTCAAGAAGCATGTACTCGGATGATTAGAAAGGCAACATTTCATATTCAGGTGGCACACTGAAAAAATATTAACACTGTTGTCATACCATTTTCTTCTAAAGACCCAACTTCTGAAAACCAGTTTTCATTAGATAAGGCATTTGGTGTTGAAGTTCCACAAGTAAGTGAAAGAATGGGGTTCAGAATTGATGCAGTTGCCATTATTGGGGCAATTGAAGATAGTGGATATTGAGATGATGATAGTAATACAAGGATTCCGAGATACCATCCGATATTTTATACAAGGTGTTCTTATGAAGGTCAAACATCTTTTGAAGGTCAAACATATCATAATGCTCATGTTGATTTGATGAGTGCCAAATCCCATACAATTGTCAGGGAAAATAGCAATGCATCAGTTCTAAACAATAAAAACGCACAGAAACAAGATGTTACTTTAACCATATAATCAGATTTTGCAGGTAGTTATTGTCAATGTCAAGTAAAAAAGGAAGATAATTGGAGTATATACTTGCTTATATATATTTTTAGGAATCTATCATGAATTTAATATCGTCGAAATGTCAAGAACTTTGTTAAAATTGGTAATGCTCCATTAAAATTTAATCTGTTCCTCTTAAGGTATCAATTTTTTAAGTGTACAATTTTACATTTTTGATGTTATTCTCTTGAACTATTGTTAAGTGTTATTTTATTCGTGTATTTATTTATTCTTTTTGACAAAATAGAGTTCTAAATTATATTTATTTAGATGCTTTATAAAAAATACCATTGTAAGTTAAAAAAAATTATGTAACGGAGTACCTAATTCAAATGTAAAAAAAAGTAATTCAATGAGAATGATTCATTAAAGGATTTATGATAACTAGAGGCCCTAACGACGAGAATAGTTCCAATATATTACAATTTTTTTAAAGTAGTGTAGTATAATTTATTATTTATATTCAAATTAACATGTGTGACGTATTTATGGGGCTTTTTGATAAATATTCAAGTTTTATATATTTTTCATAAAAATTATGTCATTTTTTTAAAAATATTTGCCATTGCAACTCGAAATACAACAACCTAAAATAGTTGTACAATTCAAAATAAAAACAATCTTTTCACGGGTCAGTAAAATCAAAAATAATTTCATAAAAAGCTGTATTTTTGATAAATTCCCTATATTATTTTATTTGGAATTAGAATTAAAATCAAACTTCTCTAAAAAATAAAATTAAAATCAGCAGATTGACTAATGAGAAATTATAAATACATAAAATATTTTAAAATTAAGGATAAAGGCTGGCAATAAATATAAATATTTATTATCAAATCTCATAACTTTTTAATTTTCGAGAAACATTACTTTCTAACCGCAGCGAAGTGACATTTTACTACCTAGTTTTAATATAAAATATACTTATAATATTGTAAGAAGAAATGGGAAATTCATTGATAGTTGAAAGAAAGTGATTTATATTAATAAAAAATGAAGTAGGGAGAGGAGAGAGACTTTAAGTATACAGAGGAAATGATATCTCTTAAAATTTTGAAGAAGGGTCAGGAGTTGTTGCACTTGATTTTTCTTGCATTCTCCTCTTAGAGATGCTCTATGTATGCCCCTAAGTCAAATTTTAACAAAGTTAAGACAAAAATGAATTCCAACGCATTCTTAAATCCTCCGTAAAAATTGAAGAATTCTAAAAGGGGTGTATTCAATTAAGATTTTAGAGGAATTTTTGGATTTTGAAATCAAGAGGTATTCAATTTGGATTTTAAAAAATCCTTTAAAATCTGATGGTATTCAATAGAGATTAGAAAAAGTATTTTAAAATCTGAGTGTATTCAATTTAGATTTTAAAAAGTCTATTGAAATCTAGCGGTATTCAATTTTATTTTTTAATCCATAAAAATCTGATGGTATTCAAAATTCCGTGGAATTTTTTTATTTGAAAAAGTGGTGGATTTTGATGAATTTGCTTGTTCATTTTTAATTTTTTGAAATCTCTTTAAAATATATGAGATTTTGAAGGATTTCAGGAAAACTTCATAAAAATCAGCAAGACTCTGCAAGAATTTTTTATCAACTCCGTCAAAAATCCACGAACAAGTAAAATCAACGAAATTCTTTTAAATTCCATGTATTATTATTAATCCTTTAAAATCTAAAATGAATACACCCCCCTAATTCTTTCCTCGTTATTGAGGAGCATATATTGTCTCCTCAATGAATTTTATACTATATATATATAATATAGAGCTGTTGTAGAATCTGTAGCTTGTAGAATGTAGCTTGAAGAAGTGCAGGTGACCTTTTATAAATATAAAATAAAATAAAAAGATAAGTAGAGAAATTTTTTTGGAATGTTGTTGGAGTTATCTCCGATAAAATGACTTAGGAGCCCATTAAGTATTAGTTTTTATAAGGAGTCTTACAAGCAGCTCTTGGAGCTGCTCTAAGTAGCCTTATAAAACCACTCATCACATCCTTCTCCTTGACAACTTTTTCTTTGATAATATAGAATTTCTCTACTACTTGTGGTACAGAGTAAAAGTACTTTTGTTAGATATTGAATGCAAAGAACTGTAACACAGAGGGTGGTGAATGTGTGTTCTTAGATTTTACCTGGGCTATCAAAACTGTTTCGATTATGGATGAACAAAGAAGTTAAGAATTGTAGAGATATATTCTTTAACAATAAACACTGTTAGATCACACAACACTGTAGAAGGGGGTTGAATACAGTGTAGAATACAATCAAATCGATTTCGAACACAAGTAACAGTAAACATATATATTCGATATAATAAACTCTGTTACAATGGAACTGTTATCTCTCAGTGATGAACAGATATCACGAGAGCTGCTAGGTTACAATGTATGATCTTCTCGATAATGATAACACATATAGTGTAAACCTATGTCTGTGTTTATATAGTACACAGTTACAAGATAACTTCTAATTGATATGAAATATAATTATGTCTCCTAAAATATATCAATCAGATATCTTATACAATTCCTTAAGTACTCTAACTCTTTCCATGCATATCTTCTTTTTGTATTAGTCTCGATCTTCTTTCCTGTAAATCAGCTTCCTTCCTTAACTGTTAGTCCTCCAGTACTTAAGTTCTGATATCCATCTTCTGATATTATCTTCTGATAATCTAAGTCCTGATATCCTTAAGTTCTGACTTCCAGTAAGTACTGATTCCAGTAAGTACTGATATTTCCTGTTTGTTAAGATCTGAAAACTAAACATGAAACATATTAGACATGACATCTAAAATATATCTAACAATCTCCCCAACTTGTAAATTGTGCAAAATATACAAGTTAATAGATTTGATGATGTCAAAAACATTTAAGTTCAAATGCAATAAGAATTTAATAAGACTATTAACTACAACTTACAGTCCTTATAACTTTACCAACTTCACTGGATCAATCTGAATCCATAATGATTCTTAACAAAATCTCTTACTAGCTTGACTTCAGCTTTCCTCAGAATTTCAACTAACTATGCTTTGACCTGCATCAGTTCCTCATCTTTACAATCACCAATCTGATAAATGGCAGTTCTGAGAGCTTGAATTGATGTTCTTTCAAGTCCATCACCAAACCTGATAACTCTAGGATGTGAAGAGTTTTCATTATAACATAAGCATTTTCCTTTAAGAATAACTTCCACCTTAGCAGAATTCTTTAGCATAGGAATTTCTCTTTCATCATCTTCAGTAATCATTGGTATACTGAGAAGTCTTTGTACCAGAGATTCTAAATAGATCTCTTATAGCCTTCAAAATGTATTCTGACCATCTTCTTGTAACATCGGATTTCACTTCCAGAAGATAATGAATATGTTGAAAGTTCTCTGACAGACTTCTTTAGCACATCAATATCAGCTAGTCTGTAAGTTAATCCAGTCATAGAGAAATAAAATCAATTTCTCCTTTAGATTTTCCTTATTATGAGCATCTATCACGATTTGAGCCAGACAACACCTTGTCAAGGTGCTTTTGTTTGATTTGTTCATATGGTTTGTCTGTCATATATGAAAGGATCTCTTAGAGTAACTTCTACTCCTGTTTGTATTTTCTCTTCAGCAGAACCTAATCCAGCTTTATCTCTAGGTTGCTTGGATCTCAACCCAAATGTTGCAAGTTGATTCATCAAGAGATTGGATTTTGGTTCAACTGGAGTAGCTTTCTTCTATAACAGCTTCTTCTTATCAGCAATTGTCATCTTTTCCAAATTAACTTGATCATAATTTGTTGTTTCTTCTGTAGCTTGCTGTTCTTCATTCTGAACAACTTGGGCAGTGTCAGAGGTTATTTTAGATTCTTCAATTACCTTCTTTTCTTCAGAATTTGAACAGTTTTCATCTTCTATCAAATCATCATCATGCATTGTAGTTTTGATAGACTGGAATGGAAGAACTTATCTTTTTCCTCATTTTTAAAGGTTCACCAACCTTTTCGTTTCCTTTTGATTAGATCAATCTCAGTTTGTGATCTAGTCTTGGACTTTGAAGTCTCAAAATTTGACTTTTCCCTGATCACAATGTCTTTTTCCTTAGGCCTTGGAGGTTTTCTTTGCATCAGAAACTTTAGACTTAAGATTTGTCTTCTCAGCAGCAAATCTAGCTTCTTCCTCCTTGAGAGTTTCCAAATCCATTCCTGGATTTTGTTTCAGAAATAATCTTCTTACTATCTCCTCATCAAGTGTCTGGATTTTATGATTTTTGTAATAAACAGTATTCCTGCTTCCCCTTTAGCTTTAGAGTTTGTAAAAACTTCTGAGAGTCTTTAGATCCTGACTGAATCAGAATATCAGAACTTGACATCAGACTTTGTTTATCAGAACTTGACTTCAGTCCTTTAGCATTCACAGCATCAGAACTTGACTTGTTCTGTGTAGAAGAATTTTCCTTGAAACGTTTTCTTGACCTCTACTCTTATCAGAGTTTTCTTGGTCATCACTTTTATCATCCTTTTTCTTCATTATTTCAGTAGGTGAGCATTTGGACTTAACTACCTTCTCCCCCTTTTTGGCATCATCAAGAAGTAAGTGGGAAAGAAGAAGTTCAACTGAAGATTGGATTTCTTCCAATTGAGCTTTCTGAGAAACTTGGTTAGCCAGGACCTCATCAATTTGGGCCTGTTGCTTCTCTTGAATCTTCTCAATGGCTTCAATTTTCTCAAGAGTAGGTCTGATATATTTGTTCTTGTCAAGCTTAAGCTATAGATCTAGCTTATCAGCATGTTCCTTTAGTATATCAACCTTCTCAAGAGTAGAAGAATGTAGACCTTGAAGATGTTTGGTAGATAGAGCAGTGATCTTGAGTGTGTGTCTTTAAATCAGCATTTGTGAGCAACTTATCAGCTTTAGCAATATGCACTGTCAGAATTTTAGAACTTGGAATGAAATCAGTGTCATTCCACTTCTTGGTCCACTCCACACCTCTGTGAGTATCCTCCCAAGGAACATGTTCTTCCTTTTCAACAAATTTCTTCACCAATTCTTACTTTCCTAGTATAGGAATTGGAGTCTCAGCAGAATCACTGTCTTTAGAATTTGAGGAAGACTCATTATGTTCTGACAACACAACAGTGTATGAAGCAACTGGAGATTCAGGAACAACTTCATTTAAATTCTGAACATCAGAATTTATCTCCAGAGCTGGTGTGGTTGATGTAGATGGTATCTCAGCATTTAAAATTGGAAATTGCTGAGCTTCTGTAGATGGAGCTTCCAGATAAAGAATATTTGGTATATTCAAATTATGAATATCTATTTCATAATTTTCAGTGTGTTCTTTAGCATCATCTGTAGCTTTAACAGGTGAGACGGGAGGGGTTAAAACTGTATCAGTAGCAGTGTCTTTGGCTTGAGCTAGAAGGGCTTCAATGGTAATCGGTTCTTGTGAGATCAGAGGTTCCTGATCCCCTTCCTCAGCTTCTTCAACATCTTCTGATGGAGCCTTGGCCAAATACCTCCTAGCCTTCATTTTCTTCAATCTCCTTGCCAATGACGGAGTTGCTTTAGCAGCTTCAGAACTTACAGATTTCTTCTTTAAAGTATCAGAACTTTGAGCTGCAGTTTCTTTCCGAGAAGTAACATTCTCAGCTTCAACTATTATAGGTTCTGATGCATGAACTCGTGCTTCAATTGTTTTCTTCTTTATCACTATCAGATTCATCTTTGAAAATCATCTTCCTTCTCTTTTATGGAGGTTGAGGAACAAACTTTGTCCTTTTTGGCCTAGAAGATGAAGATCTGATGGTATGTCTG